>NC_087203.1:10187833-10197833 GCF_015104395.2 Macrobrachium nipponense
ACACCTTCCAAGGGCGTGACTATTTCGTCTAGCAAGAGGAGCCACGTGCACAACGAGATGGAACAGCTGCTTCTTGTCTGGATAAAAGACAAAGAAATCGCCGGCAATATGATAACCGAGACGGCAATCTCCCACAAGGCCAGCGCTATTTTCGGCTATTTGATTGCCCAGGCCGAAGACGACTGAGGAGAAGGGACATCGACGCCAACCCCAGACTTCAAGGCTTCTCATGGGTGGTTCGAAAAATTCCGCAAACGGACTGGCATCCATTCGGTGGTGCGGCAAGGGGAGGCGGCCAGTGGGGATTGTAAGGTGAAGCCCCTATTTGTCTATCATTCGGAGACTCCTCGAGCCTTCAAGGCCCACAAAGTGCTAAAGGAGAAGCTTCCGGTGATGTGGAGGGCTAATGCGAAAGCCTGGGTAAAGAGACTTTTGTTCACCGAGTGAGTAAATCTGTGTTTTGGCCCGACAGTGAAGAAATTCATGGAAGAGAAGCGCCTCCCTCTGAAATGTCTGCTGTTGTTAGACAATGGCCCTGCTCACCCTCCTGGCCTCGAGGAAGATATCCTAACAGAGTATTCATTTATCAAGGTTCTTTATCTTCCGCCTAACACCACTCCTCTCCTCCCATGGACCAGCAAGTGATATCGAACTTCAAGAAGCTGCATACAAAACATCTTTTCAAGCGATGTTTCGACATCACCGATACCACAAACCTCCCCTTGCGTGAATTTTGGAAGGAGCATTTCGATGTTGTCATATGCATCTGACTCATCAATTAAGCACTCGACAAGTCCATGGGGCTGGTCGTCGACGAGGACGACATCAATGACCTTCTCGAGGAGCACTAAGAGGAGCTTACAACGGATGACCTGAAGGAGTTTGAAGCCATGCAACATAACGTTGTTCAA
The DNA here is from genome assembly GCF_015104395.2 of Macrobrachium nipponense. Lineage (NCBI taxonomy): Eukaryota > Metazoa > Arthropoda > Malacostraca > Decapoda > Palaemonidae > Macrobrachium > Macrobrachium nipponense. The sequence continues at coordinate 10,188,745 of NC_087203.1, forward strand.
GAAGAGTTCTCTAGCAGCGGCGAGGAGTTGGTTCTGAGAATGTTAATAAGGTGAACAATTGGAGAACCAAAACTACAGATGGTTCCTTCAATAAGGATTTTACGGACTCAAAAAATATGGACAGGTATGCCGTGAAGTGTCGATTTTGTGGGTATAAGCATGAATTTGAAAAATCAAAATGCCCAGCATGGGGAAAAGTCTGTGAAGCATGTAAAGGAAGAAACCATTTTAAGGCTGTGTGTAAGAAAACAGTTAAAATTGTTAAAGAGAAGAACAAAGAGGCAGATGAAGACTACGATCATTACATGTGGATGGCACCGGTTGCAATGAAAAATTCAAATAGATTAACTGCATTGTTAATTGTAAACGATACCGAGGTTAGATTTCATTTGGATACGGGTGCTGACGTGAATGCAATATGTCAAAGGTATGTCAAAAGGGATCAAGTGCGACCAACGTCTGTGAAACTCGCCATGTGGAATAAATCCAAGCTTTCGCCCTTCATCTTTTCTTGCAGACGAGCTGATCTTCTTGGCAATTTAGGCATGTCGCAAATAGGATGATAGCTTGTTTGTTCATCATTAACGCTGGTTTCCCTCAATTTACTAGTTTCTTCCATTTCTGGTATGCCGATGAATCCTGTGGAGTTGGACGGATATGAATTCTATTTCTTCTATAAAATCCAAGCTTTCGCCCATTGGCGAGACGACATTGAATGTGAAGAACCCCAAAAATGATGAAATTAGAAGTGTAACCTTCATTGTGGTTTCAAATGACCTAATGTGTTTACTTGGGTCAAAGACATGTCAAGAGATGGGATTCGTGTTTGTCAACGGTAAAGCATTTGTATCAAAAATTGACATAGACCATGAGATGAGCGACCTTGGTGACCTTGGAGAGGTTAAACTTAATGTAGATTCTACATTACCAGCAAGAATATTACCGTGCCGACGTTTACCCATTGCATTAAAATTAAAGGTTCAAAAAGAGTTACACTCTCTTGTGAAAAGAGGAGTTTTAATTCCGGAGACTGAACCAACTGACTGGGTTAGTCAAATGGCAGTCGTTCAAAAAACAAATGGAAAGTTAAGAATATGTATCGATCCTCAGCCACTCAACAAAGCTCTTAAAAGGGAATATTACAAATTACCAATTTTGGAGGATATATTGCCAAGTCTAAAACATGCCAAGATATTTAGCAAACTGGATGTTCAGGAGGCTTTTTGGCATATACGACTGGATGAAGAATCCAGCAAGTTAACAACAATGATTACCCCCTTTGGTAGATATCGATGGGCTCGTCTACCTTTCGGGCTGAAGGTGAGCAGTGAAATATTTCAGCGAAAATTAAATGAGGCATTGGAGGGGCTTCGGGGTGTATACTGTGTAGCTGATGATATTGTGGTCGTTGGTTTTGGAAATGAGGAACACGACGCAATGCGTGATCACGAACAAAATCTTCAGTCACTACAGAAGCGTTGTCAAGAAAAAAAGATCAAACTAAATGAAGAGAAATCTGTTTATAGAAAAAAGGAAATCGCGTTCATGGGACATCGTTTAACATCATTCGGTGTGACGGTTGATGAAAATAAGGTAAAGGCCATTAAAGAAATGCCTGCCCCTACCGATATTTCAGGAATTCGGAGGTTTTGTGGAATGGTGCAATATCTATCAAGGTTCTTACCCAATCTGGCTGATGATTTAGAACCTATCCGAGAGCTGACAAGAAAGAACTCAAAGTTTGAATGGAATGATGAGTGCAATCGCGCTTTCTCAGTGATCAAAGAAAAGGTCACCTGTACACCAGTTCTAGCTTATTTTGATCAAAGTAAGGAGCTTGTATTGCAGGTTGACAGCAGCAAGGATGGTATTGGTGCAGTCATTATGCAGGAAGGACGTCCAATAGAATACGCATCAAGGACCTTAGCTGGAAACGAACGTAACTGGGCTCAGATTGAAAAAGAAGTTCTTGCTGTGGTTTTTGGTTTAGAGCGATTTGACCAGTATACTTTTGGGCGACGTGTTATTGTTCATAATGACCATAAGCCTCTTTCTTCAATCCTCGAAAAGCCATTAAGTCAAGCTCCAATGCGTTTACAAGTTTTAATGATGAGGTTGAACCGGTACGACGTCGAATATCAGTACAAAAGCGGAAAAAGCCTATTGTTAGCCGATACCCTTAGCAGGGCCTGCCCCAAAGAGGAAAATAGAGACACATTGGTAAGGATGATAGATTCACTGAAAAATTACCCCGATTCAATTTTAAAGGAAGTAAGAGACGCCACCACAAACGACGAAGAGCTGCAAGAATTATTGTCTGTAATCAAGGAAGGATGGCCTGATCGCAAAGACAAAATTCCGGAAGTATTAAAGCCTTACTTCGATTTTAGAGATTCCATGAGTTATCAAGACGGCATCATTCTTAAGGGAACTCGTATACTGATTCCTAGTAAACTACGAAATTCCATCAAAACGAAACTTCATGTAGCTCATCTTGGTTACGATAGCATGATGCGACGAGCAAGAGATGCAATATTCTGGCCAGGGATGTCGAAAGAAATAAAGCAAATGGTCAATTCATGTGACATTTGCCAGCAGTATAAACCTCGAAACCAGAAGGAATCGTTGATGGATGTTGATGACGGAGGCAGACCCTGGAATAAAATTGGATTAGATTTGTTTGAGATTGTTGGAAGAAATTATCTAGTCATTGTTGATTATTATTCCTCATTCACTGAAGTAGAGTTTCTAACGTCAACAACTTCAAATCATGTGATAGCGATAATCAAGAAGATGTTTGCTAGATACGGTATTCCTACCCAATTAGTGTCCGATGGAGGACCACAATTTAGCTCGTTTCAGTTTAAAGTTTTTGTTAAAGAGTGGGGTATAGAGCACAGGATGTCATCTCCGGGACATCCTCAAGGAAATGGGAAGGCTGAAGCGGCAGTTAAAATAGTAAAAAATATGATGAAGAAGACGCATGCAGATGGTAAAGATCAATATTTGGCGTTACTAGAGCTGAGAAATACACCACGTCAAGACTCTAACTTAAGTCCAGCTCAGATGATGTTTGGACGTAAATTACGATCGATAATTCCTGAAATTATGAACAATGACAATCCAGTTTCTCAAAAAAGGGAAACCCGGAGAGAATCCATAAAGAAATATTATGATAAAACTGCAAGAGATATGACGCCATTAAACGAGGGGCAACCTGTATATTATCAAAATCCAGACAAGAAGGGTTGGGAAAAAGGGCTCATTAGCCATGCACAAGGAAACCGATCCTATATAATTGAAGGAAAAGAAGGAGGAATTTATAGAAGAAATAGAATTCATATCCGTCCAACTCCACAGGATTCATCGGCAATACCAGAAATGGAAGAAACTAGTAAATTGAGGGAAACCAGCGTTAATGATGAACAAACAAGCTATCATCCTATTTGCGACATGCCTAAATTGCCAAGAAGATCAGCTCGTCTGCAAGAAAAGATGAAGGGCGAATAATTTATTGTTTTTATATTTTAATGTTTACAATGTATCCTACTTGTTCCTTATTTTATGTTGTATCAATTTGTTAGTTTCTTATTTTTGTCAAAACCCAAAGAAAGGGGGATGTTTATGTTAACTACTTGTTTAGTTGTTTGTGTACATACGTTATCTGAAAACAACTTAACTACTCTACTGTAAATATCCAATCTATTGTAACATTACTCGTATGATATTTATCTTTTGTTTACTTAACTATAAAACTGTAAATAAGTTAGTCAGTGTATATAGAAATTCTAAAGGAATAGGAATAAAGCACAGCACGCAGTTTCTGGAGTTTTATATTTCTACCAAAGGAAATCAACAAGGAGGAGGAGGACGACCCTATGACAACGGCAGAAATTAAGGATGCTCTAGCTGCTTTTCATAAGGTGCAATCATTTGTAGAAAAGAGACACCACGAAAAGGCTTACACAGGTCCTATGCTTGTGCAGTTCGATGGCGTTTGCCTGAGTTGTTTCAGGAGCATTTTGAAAAGCAGGCAGAAGCAATCTTCCTTGGATAGTTATTTTTTAAAGAGGCCTTTAGTAGGAGTAAGCGAAAAGGAAGATCCAATTGATACTACGAAAAAACAGAAAGTTGAAAGTGGTGAAGAAATTGAAATTTTGTAAAAAAAAAAAAAAAAAAAAAAAAAACTTAAAGGATAAAAAAGTCAAAAAAAAAAATGTAAAAATAAAAAAAAATAAAAACAAAATTTATTTAAAGTTTTTTGTAAGTTAGTGTTACAGTTTTATTAATGTGTTTCGTAAAGTTTAGTTTATGTTTCCTGACATTTTTTAATGTGTTTCGTAAAGTTAAATGTATGTACTATCAGAAGGTTTCTGCCGTTTGTCCTCCTCCTCTGTCGCCACTTTCGGAGGTCGCCTCACACGAAAGGTAAGGTTCCTCATTTTACTACATACGTACGTATGTACGTACAGTATTTCTTGTATACCATGTACACCAATACACTTTATTTAGTGGTACGTACATAGTATGTGTTAAGCTAGGTATTGAATGGTCCAAATTGTTGTAGTATTTCATTGTTTATCGGTCAATTAGCTTTATTATAAAATTTACTGGGTTGTTTTTGTAGGGCTTGGAACGAATTAGCCATTTTACATGTAAAATGCGGTTCAAGACACGAAAAGCTCATGATACAAAAGCTGCCTCGGAACGGATTAATTTCATATCTCGAGGTACCACTGTATAAGTAAATTATTTTTCTAGGTTACATCCTTACAACGGAGATGCCGATGTATGTGGAATGGACATCACTCAAAAATAAGGCAACTGTTTATGACGTATGCTAAAAGTATTAGGAATGTAAAACTTCCGCAAAATTAATGAGATATCTATATTTGGAAGTATGGCAGATAGCTAAAACGGGAAACAACACTAGTAGCTCATGAATTGATTGTGCGTTGATTAAGACAAATGGTTGTTAAGTAAAGGTCGTCGTTAGTTCCTCTTAGCTGTGACGCAATTGGTGACTGGATACTCTACCTTTAAGAGCTTAAGTAATCAACTCCTCTCTAAGGCTTGTGTAGGCGGTTGCTGTAAATGTAACTGGAACAACAATATCGGCATCGATGATCGTCGATGTATCACTGCCATGCTACCCTCAAAATCTTTTTGAAAATATCTTCCAGAATTTTATTGAGGACTGATTTTTAAAGAACTGTATAAGACTGTGTGATTAAAGAAATAGTAGTGGTTATTGGTTAAAGCAAAATTTATTTTATGTACGGGATTGAAAAATTTTGCTTGACATACAAATCAATTTTAATTGGTTTTACCTTTTTATTTAGTGTCTCTATACATTTCATACCATCAATGAAATTACCCTTTTTTTCAGATATTATTTCATGATATGTAGTAAATCATGGTAGAGATAATTTCTGATGTTACCCGGAGTCTAAGGCTAAATGGCAGTTATGCCTTTCTCTTGGAGATCTTCAGGTGCGATTATGAGAATTTATTCGAGAAGTTCCTTCATAAGCGACTGTTCCTCAGGCAGCGAGAAAGGCATGCATAAAGGTAATATTAACATTTTTACTTGAGTAAAGCTTCAGTTCTTATGAATACACGTTAGGTTGTAAATGGTTATTGTGATTATAATAAAAAAAGGCAGTTTATGGTATAATTGAGATATTACCTTACCTACCATGATGCTATAGGAAAGGCAATTATGGCCTGAAGGTTGAATTACCGTACCCTGGCAACCTACTGTTAATAAAAGACCTATGTTTAATAAAGTCCATGAAATTGTCAACATTAATGTCATCATAACAAAAATCTATTGAGCTTGAGATATTTTTTTATTCTCTCATTTACATATTTTGGACAGCCTAACAATACATGCTCCACAGCAAGGGCGATATCACAAAGATCACACATTGGAGGACAGCCACCTTCCGGGATAAACTTTTGGATTAATTGCCTATGCGTACTTAGCCTAATCTCAACTCTACGATTTCTCTGATGTGATAATGATCAAAAGTAGATTAGTGGATAGGTTTTCTGATATTCTAAGCTCTAAGAGTAACAGTTCAAATTATTTTGCCATTTTTTGGTTAATATAAGACCAGATATACAAATTCATATCGATATAAGGGATTATAATCAATAGTATTCAGTTTTGCTGCATATTTAGCTTCTGCATCTGTTCGTTCATTACCTCTGATACCAGCATGAGCTGGCACCCGACAAAACTGTGATGATTTAAAACGCCAAACAGGCCAGTAAAGCCATCCCTGCGTTTTGTGAATTGCAGGATGAAGAGGGCTAAATTGCCGAATCCTGTGAGAGCACCATATGAATCTGAGTAAATAGTGAAAGGTTTGCCATCCTTTTTTTTTTCTTTTTTACAAACACTGGAGATTTTTTTATGGTTGTCAATTCAGCTGAGAAAATACAAGCATTTGCCTACATGGGACTCATCATTTTGCACATCTCAATGCCTACCCTATCCTTGTCTTGAATCCATCTGAATAAACTTGATGGAGTTTCATCTCAGTCAAAAATTTTGATTTTATTACCACCTTAGATAAATATTTCTTATTTACTTACAGCTTTTGTCCATGCTGGAATGCCTGTTTACTGTGTTTTCATGATCATCTGGTCCTTCAAGAAAGAATCTTCAACCTCTTCACTGATACATATTTGAAAGGGTTAACATGGGTCAGGGTTATTACATATTTCTGATTGACATTCTTTAAGGATATTTCTAGTAGGATTAGAGGATGAGCTTTTTAAGTGATTAATCTAACAAAACGCAGTTGATCTCTCCATAAGAGATTTTCTTATTACTCCAGAGCATATACCGAAATTCCTGTTATTGATTACGTAAATTTTTTAGTTAAGTTTTATAAACACTTCAGTAAATTTGACGGCAATACTCCAACTTAGATGTACATAGAGCACTTAATGAAATCAACAAAGATTTTTTTTTATCCAGCTGGATAACAATTTTAAAATACCCAGCAATTTCTTAAATTTGTCCTTGAAGACTTTTATAAGTGGAGACCAAGGAACCCCACTTCATTTACTATAGGGTAGGATATACATTCATATACAAAGTTACTGAAACATCCTTGGTACTTCTATCCATAGCACACTTAATGAAATCTTTGAATTTATTCAACATAATTATAGTGCAGCCAGGATTTTTGCTTAAGTTTTTTTTATAACAGCGTCATGGTTTTGTTTTGGTTTTTGGTATGTATATAGTTAATTTCACATACAGCGCCACTATTTTTATGTCTTCTGAAGCAATTCCTGTTTTCTCTTCTCAATGTTCTACATTTCTTGTAACACCATGGGGCGCCTGGTCTCCCTGGTTTATCCCTGTTTTAGGTACTGCAATGACTCAAGTGAATATTGCCTAAACAGTTCTCACTTTGGAATGGACAATTCTGGAGAATTGGCTGACGATTGTCAGTCAATGACTAATGGTCTCTACCATGGAGATGGTTATTTCCTACCCATATGTAGTCAAACACAATATTTGGAGAGCAAATACTCAGATCAGTAACAGATGATGTGTTAAATTTGACATTATGATTGGTCCAGGAACCATCATTCATCAAAGAGAGTTGCACTGACTGCAGAGCTCTCTATCTCTTCAGCTGTTGAAAGATCCACCCCATAGAATGTTATAATCACTGGAGTCTTCTGACAAGAGAAAAGAAGGTAGAAGCTGATCACCTAAATCTTCTAATGCTGATAGGAAAAAAATCATCTTCTGGGGCAAGATATAACGAACCAACAATAAACTTCTTTATAGAAATTGTCTCAGTAGCTGCAGAATGTAATTCAGCATCAAGGATAACTGGCTTGTGTTGCAGAGATTTTTTTTATAATTATACTATAATACCTGTACTTTTGATGCCTGGTGTACATTGAAAGAATGAATGATTTAGTTCTGGATTATGAAAGTAATTTACCTAATTTCTAGGACACTCATAATACGATTGTAAAATTTTAATACTACCTTGCATTGCTGGGATCGAAGACTCAGAACTCTGCAGTTCACTAGTCATTATAGGGTAGCGAGAATTTGATTACCCAGTTTGTCTGTTGACTAAGAAGTTTTATCTTTCGACCCCCAGAATAATTTACAATCCAATGTTGTCCTATATGGAGGCAGTGCTGTCAGTGCACCTCATGCAGTGCACTGTAGTAATTACTTAAGGTTCTTTGCAGCATCCCTTCGGCCGCTAGCTGTCCCTCCGTTCTTATTTTTTTTCTTTACTGTACCTCCGTTTTTATTCTTTTTCTTTACTGTACCTCCGTTCTAATTCTTTTTCTTTACTGTACCTCCGTTTTTATTCTTTTTCTTTACTGTACCTCCGTTCTAATTCTTTTTCTTTACTGCACCTCCGTTCTTATTCCTTTTTTTCGATCTTACTTCCCACCCTCTCCTAATAATTCATACATAGTGCAACTGCAAGGTTTTCCTCCTGTGACACCTATCAAACCTTTTATCCGTTAATTTCTGTTTCAACACCGAATGACCTCAGGTTGCAGTGCTTGGCCTTTGACCTAAATTATATATTCTGTTCTACAATCCAATGTGGGAATACAGAATTTCTCTGAAAATGTTGGAATACTATATCTATCTGTCTGATTGGAGAGAGTGAATGATCTTGGCTTGCAATACTTTGACTTCCTGATGCTCTTGATGGGGAGACTAACTCATGTATTCTTCATCAACCAGATTCGTGGAATGTAAAATGGAGAATGAAGTGTTATTCATATCCTGGCCATTAGTTATTATTTCTTTGGCTGGCTTCTTTAGCAGATAAGTTTCTAAATAAGGCAACGAAGACACTCAGAAAAATTTTCTGAGTTACTCTGGCCTTAAAGCATTCGATTGGTCCATACCATCTACATGTATTGTACCTGTTCACCAGCAATATTAGTTAAGTCTTCAATTATTGCATCAAAGCACTTTAAAAAAATATTCCATTTCCACCAGTTTTAGTTCCACCCTGTTGCCCCAATGTTTATCTTAAAGAAATAGCTGTTTCTTTAGTCAAGTTCTCACCAGAAGG
>NC_087203.1:10205333-10212833 GCF_015104395.2 Macrobrachium nipponense
TCCTCCATTTGGTTAATAACCACATCCACATATTCCCTCTTATTTCTCTGATAGCCATATGTTAATAAAAAAACACCACTCCAGGAATAAAGAATAATCACCTCTATTTCGGCAAATAAAAAATATTTACCCCTATTTCCCCAATACTCCATGTGGAATAAAACAAGGCTCCAAAAAATATATCTCCAAAAAAATGTGCACTCAAAGCATTTAACTCACACACTCACAAATATTGCCCCATATATCTCCAAATATGTCTCCATTTGCAACAAAGATGACTGCAAAATAATTGAACTAAACTAGCGCTCGTCACCGTTGGCAAATATCAAATGGCCAAAAATATCCATATATAATTATATCTCAAATTATAACTCAAAATAATATATCTCAATTCTCCAAGAATAACTCAATGTTATAGTAAAAACTATAAATTCTCTCCATTTAGCGTAACTGCTAAAAAAGGGCAAAAACTCGGCAAGTAAAACTGTCTATAGAATTCTAGAAACAATCACCAATGTGGCCACAACTCATTATAACAGAACTCCAAATTCAAAGTGTCTTAGCCAAGACTTCTCCATATGCACTACGACATAGGCCACTAGAAAACTTAACCAAGTTTCCTATCTCTCACAAAGTTGTCACAAATACAACAAAGGTATTGTGCAAGAAAACTTACAATTTCTGGAACGCAAATATCCAGAAAAAAAAATGTAGTGCCATTACGTATGCATTTAAAAAAGTGCAAAAAATTTTCCCATATATTTCTCTACAGCATCAAATAGCTGAAACACAACACGTTCCCGAACAATGACTCTAAGTCACGAACTGAGACATAAAAAAAAAAAATATTCACAACTGGAGAGAAAAAATATATTCAAATTCACCCATGACAAAAAAACTTGTGTCAGCGATGGCTAACTTCCAAAAAGGAGAAAAGAAAAATCAATGGCACTGTTAACTATCTCTTGTGACTCGCGTATGTCAAGCAATTATCTGCTGAACTCATAAAAAAAGGGGAAACAAAAAAAAAACTAATGTATTGTTAGTTCCTCCCAAATTCAAAAAAGATCTCACCACCCTTGATAGCATTACAGCACCCACGTAATAATATAAAAAAATCAGTATCAGAATATCACTATCAGCAAAATCACCAAAATTGGTATCAAAATCACCAGTATTAGTATAAAAAACATCACCAATGTTAATGCTTATCAATTCACCAAAAAACTCGGCACAAAATTCACCAAAAGTTCAGCAAGATTCAACAATTCACCAAGATTCAACCAGACTCATCAAGATTCAGCAAAACTCATCGCTCATGAATAACTGAAATATTCTCCAAAGTTACAAAAATTCAACAAACAATTAACCCCAAGATTTCTCCCATTAATTCATCGTAATAATTCTCCATAAATAATTATCTGTAATATTATAAAATAATCTCATATGAAATATCTCAAATCTCTCGTAAAACAAATCTCCCGTAATGATAATTATACTTAAGCAACCCTCCTGTGACACATCTCATATAATAATAATAATTATTAATAATAATAATAACTCTCCATAGTAATAATTCTCTTGCAAAGATCTCAAGTAAGGGTGAAATTCAAATAGCATACACCAGTAATGCTGAACCCACACAACCAACACTAGATACAACAACAATCATCGGCATTAGGCATTACCATTCACCACCAATCACCGGCATTTCAAAGTAATCCCTCCAACACAATTAAAAAAAAATAATAATAATCTGTGTATCCCTTTATATTTGTGTCTTCCAAAGAATAAGGAAAGCATACAGCATATCCCATGCATGTTATTTACTTTTCTCTTCATTAACGAGAAAGAAAAATCTCTTTCTAAAGAAAAGACTCTGCGGGCATTTCACTTCATCAACTAATCAATCAGCTGATGTCCTGGCATTGAAAAATCACTTTCAAGGGCAAATTCGTCTCTCAACACCCCGACAAAGAGAAAGAAAAAAAAAATAGTAGTTCACCCCCACTGAGTATTGAAACACCCCTCAGTCAAGCGACAGAACACCCCCCTTGAACGGTGTCTGAGGACCCCCCGAGGTATACACTAGTATCCTCCCCTTGCAATACCCCCTTAGGCAGGCAGTACCCGCCGTGCAATGCGCCTCTCTGTGCCGGTTAGCAGAAATGTGCTGAGCCCGTAAAATTCAGTGGCCGCTTTGTCTCCAAGCGAAATATGCTATCCAAGCACAGTTCGCATGCATGAAAAACATCTTTATACACCCTTATGTTAAACAAAGACGAATGCGTCTATTCTAATAAAGAAAACACGTCACTTTCTGCTACTATGGGGAAAGAAAAAAAATTTGACATCTTAAACCAGTCTCAAAAAAGCCCCAAGGATTAAAAAAAAACACACCGTAACACTTACATGTTCAAAATAAGAGAAAACCACCCCGGAATCTGCGTAAAATACGTGAATCTCGTCAGCACAACGCAAACGCGCTCGGCGAGAAGGCACCTGACAATCACTCACACACAAACCGGACTGAGTTACTCACGCCCTGGGGGATTCTCGGTACGGGCAAATTTGATGACTCTAACACAATTTCTTTCCTCAGCCCACATCCCATGGATGGATATTTCTCTACCCCTTTCACTTAGCAACTGAAATCTAACAATCCCCTCCATATTTAACTGGTCACCTATCTCTTCATTAGCGTACCTAGGCATAAAAAAACCTTTTATACTGCTTTTTGCCCTCTGCCACCACCTGTAACGAGGATATGAACCTCGTTATTCATTTGGTAAACATGTAACTCCAAGTGTCAGGCAAACCAACACACAATCTCTCTCTCTCTCTAAGCAACCAGCGGCTCGCGACTTTTCTTTCTTCTCCTCTTTCTCTCTCTCTTCTTTTCTCTCTCTCTCTCTCTCGTCTCTCTCTCTCTCTCTCACCTCTTTCTCTCCATTCTGTCAGGTAATCAAAATAAGAGAGTTGCATTATAAAAATACATTTATTTAACAACGAAAAGACAATAAATCAATCAAGTCTCACAGACTAAGCTAACTCAGTTACCCTACTATTAAAATGTCTGAAGTGTAATTAATCACACCAAATGTCTATTCTCCCATCGGGACTCCCTCGATCCCATTAGGACTCTCGGTCCCCACATAGTTCCGCCAGAACCGTCTGTTTCAAAGGCACGAGAAACCACTCATAAGTACACCATAAGTTTTAACAACAAAGATTAAAGATTGGATATTCTCATAGATGTTAAACAGACAACAAGCCACTCTTTGGCTAAAATAGTATAAGACTCACCCAAGCAGCTGGAATATTTCACACACTATATAATAAAGAAACTTTCGCTGAGCTTCCCCGACACTTGTCTTTCTTCCAAAGACGTCTCTATCCAAATCCACCATAGACTTGGGTAGGGGTATATAGGGCTGTTGCCTTGTATAATAAGGCGCCCTATGAGGTAATGTTAGACTTGCGATAAACTTACACTAAGTCGGTTGGTATTGCACTTCCATATTCAATGGAGTGTCTTGGGGTTTCTAGATCACTTATGAAGTCGGTATTATCTTCTTGGTTATGACGATGATGTGTTAAACTCATGATGATTCGGTGAGGAGGTGAGGATCTAGTAGAAACCACAAAGTACAAAAATACTTATATTCTCTGAATTTACATGGTGAAGATCAGGTATGATTGTACAAGTCTTCTAATGACGATAGCTTGATCGCTTCTGCCAATGATGATGGCTAATTCTATTCTCTCTACATGATAAAGCTTAAGTAAAGAGGTACAGGTTTTCTAATGACGATAGCTAACTCTATTCTACTTCTACTACCATCTCGGTTACCAGTCATAAAGGAACAGACAGTAGCTCGAACATATGAACATACAATCAGATGACATAGTTACATACGAACACACAATCAAATGAGACACGCTACAGATCACGTATGCCGTTTGAATTATAGGCCACGGTGTTTGTCTCAAGCAGGAAGCTTGGTCTAAAGTTTATAAACAATTGAATGACTACAGGTGACGGCATGTCAACTTAGCCTACATACTTATTGTATACTCCATCTTTAGCGTCTCTAGTCTGATCACATTCCTGCAAGCAATCTGGTTGACCTCTTCAGTTTTAGTCTTTTATATATATGGACTAACATTCCATATTTTTATTATGTAAACACTTACATTAGCTCGGTCAGCTACCAAAACCAACTACTGAATATTACTCAAACTTGACTTGCATTTGACTTATAGGAGTGTGATACAGACACTATGTGAATATATATCGATAATAGAAAATACTTATAAGTAAAAAAAATTCATGGTGTACACAAATATAGATTCAAGTAATAAAATATTAGACATAATATGCATATAATATTCGTAAATAATAGTGATCACGTGATATATACTTATACAGTTTTTCACTTCATCTCATTAAGATACATATGCTACAGAAATTACTAATGTACACTGATAATCGCATAGAATGAAGATTAACATGATAAAAATCATATTTTAACTGATAAAAATTTCATAAATGAATTGTTAAAAATTATTATTGTTTATGCTGATTGATTCGTTGATTTTTATGCTAACTGTTATATATCTGATTCATTAATCCATATACTAACTCATATATAACTGCAGATATTGGTAAGATAAAAGGTAACAGATTGATTATAGGCTACCTGATTTGTTTATACATATGTATATGGATTCATATAATTATGATTAATATATGTGCACTTTAAATAGATTCCTATTGCGTACACGCAAAGATATATTTAGATTCTGTTATTTATGATCATTTATATATAGGATACATGATACTTTATATATAGGATACATGACCGAGGTTATACTACCACACATTTAACTAGCGTTTGAACAACTTTTCGTCCATTACACAGTTCCAGACAACCACCTATAGCCAAATGAAATGGCCAATTTCACATGATTAAAACAAGGGGAAAATTTGCCTGGGCGGGTCCAACGTTCTATTTTGCGCTCATACTTGTTCTCTGCATCCTAAGTCACGTGAATGCGTTCGCGATGAATAAAATCATCCCCAGCACGAGTCCTTCGCCAGCAAAGTAGAGTTGAATATCCTTCGGGTCGTAATTGTCGGAAGTATGTCCCTTTTGTAGTTAATTTCCGACAGCCGCCGGAGCATTCCGCATTAAAACGAGATTAACGTCGGGATACGGGTGTCGGTCGAAGAAGTCCAAGAAATTCCTTTCACATTGTAGGCGGTTGTTACTTGACTGTAGTTGTCCGCTGCGATGAACGATTTTTTGAAGTTGCGATGTGAAACTCTCGTACTGCAGGATACTGTAAACAGGTTCCATTAATCAGCCTTCAAGTGAAATTATACTTGTCACGAGGGCAAAGTAAATTCAGACGACATCCAAATACAGGGGGGGAGAAAGCCATTTTGAACCAGACTTAACCCACATGAATTCGCTGATATTTGTGGAATTCAAAAGAGTCAGCTGTACAAACTTTTTTATCCATGGCATTAACAATGAGTGAACCTATCCAGGTCTCTGATGACTGTAAAAATATCCATAATTATAAAAAATAAACAGATATCAATACGAATCACAATAAAAATTCGATACTACTGGTAGTAAGTTACTAGACAAAGAAGTGGAAAACGGAGCTATTTGTAAGATTGCCAGGCAACATAAGAGTCAAAGAGAAGATTAATCATGATTCTGTATTTCTCTATGCTAACTGAAATTAAGTTGTGATAAAATCTGATCCTATGTGCCCTAACAAAAGTTTCATATTCAATTTTCTCGTGCGCATCCTCTGAGGTTAATTTTTAAACTTTATTAATAGGCTAGAGATGCAACGAAAGAACCCACTATGTAACTAATTTCTATATAAACTTTGGGATTTTTTTTTTTTTTTTTTTTTAAGAAAATGTGACATTTTCCCAAGTAAATTTTTCATATCCATGTCTTGATACTTCTAAATGTCCGTTTACCAAAGTCATAACTGATTTATTGACTCTAATTGTCTATGAGGTTCAGAAAAAATTAATTCATTTTATTGTTATAGAAATTCTGTTTGCTTATTTTGTTTTATTCATTTTAAAACGATTGCAATCCTTAACTAATTGCATTGCACACACGGATAAGAATAGGTTATGGCATGTCCTGTCATCGTGACCTATGAACCACATGTGAAGTTCATGAGCTAAGCATTCCTTTCTCCAGTCAATCTGCTTCGCAAGCGGTTTATTGAGGTTATAAAGAACAATGATTAGTCGGCAAACGCTACAGGCATCTTCTAGACTGATGACGTCGTCACCAGCTTAAGAGTTACGTTACTTGCTGTAAAAGAAACGACTTTGTATAAATTTTTTTGTTTTTTTGTTTTTTAATAGTCGACCCACACAAAAAGAATGTATGAAAAAAAAAACAGTACCAAAATTGAACAATATATTAGTTTCATGTTGGAAATCTGCATGATTGTAATTATGTTTAATTAAATATTCCTTATTCAAATTAATGAAAAAAGGTTTCCATACAAATTTTATATATACTATTTGCCCTGTATAAGATTATTCGCATAGATATACATTTTCACTTCTAGACTTCCTGACTTTAAAATCTCTTTTATTTTATTTTATTTTATTTATTTATTATTATTATTTTTTTTTTTTTTTCATTGACTACGAATATAAATCACCGGGACAGACAATATGTCAGTAGGTTTTGATATGTGTTTGAACTTTTAGCTTATTTGTCATTACTAAAGCGTTAAGTTAGAGTTCAAATCTTTACGCATATATATTTGGATATTTAATTAACCTATGGTTACGTTTTTGCTTATTGATTTTATCGTGATTCCTTTTTTATTATAATTTGTAACCCTTCCGACTTCTTACGGAGTGTATTATACTCCACTTGTATCCAGATTTATTTTATTTTTGATATATATGTTTTATATATATATTTTTTTAATCGATATTTGAGAAATATAAGGGTTGGCTTGAATATGTGGAAAAGTGTTCTAGCGGCGTATCGTATAAGGCTACTTGCGGTATCAATTCTAGATATGAATGATAAAGGTATTTAAAACCGCGAGAACCGCTATAATCCAGTTCGGATCCAATATCACGAGTTGTAACTCGTAAGACATTGACACTTTCTTATTTATCTCTTATTCTACCAAACCGATTGACTCTGGGCGATAAAATATATTATTAGGTTTCTTAATGGATAGGAATTGACACAACGTGTTAAGGAGATTATTATTGGTTTACGTCACCCGAGTCACAGATTATTATGTGTTGAATTCCATGTTTACTGATTTAGCACTCATAAATATTCCTAATGCACTCAATTGCGGTGTTTGTTTTTAGTGCTATTAATTCTATATAACGTGTCAAGGAACTATTAACACTAACAAGTGTTTATTCCCTCTGTCAGACTCTTAATTCTGTTAATAATTCTACATATATTCTTTCAAGGA
>NC_087203.1:10222833-10237833 GCF_015104395.2 Macrobrachium nipponense
CTAGACAATGTGACTTGTTTGGGGTTTGAGAGTGTAACCTTAGTCCGGAAGGTAGAATGTTATCTTATTGGTTTTCTTTATTTAGGGCAGATTTGGGTATTTGTGCCATTATGACTTGTTAATCATTTCGTTCTTTGTTATAATCAATTGCTTTGGGAAATAAATGATATTTTTGTATATTTACGCAGTCTTAATTAGCCTCGTGACATCTTACAGACAGGGCACCGTTGGCAACAGGTAAGAGTTCCCAGTTTGTGTAGTTTAGGGAATAAAAGGGGTGTAATAGTGGTGCCAGCGGTAAAGGCTTTTTATATATTTTTCAAGCTGTAGGTACGCTCCGAAGGGACTGGTGACCAGTTAGAAATAGGGGGTTTCGGTTTTTATTTTGATAGGAGAAGGGGTTATTAATCATGTCACAGGCAACTCAGGGTCATTACTGCTGATTCGACAGAGAGAAGCTGTTCCTCAGACAGTCTTCCTCTCCCAAGCCAAGTCAGTTGATTTCTTGAGATTATGGAATAAAGGTGTTTAAAAAGAGAGAAAAAGGGGGGGGAGAAAAGTTTAGTTTTCGACATATTAAAGTGTTTCGCAGTTCGCGCATGTTTGCGGTGTATGTGAATTTGGTTTACGGTCATATGAAGACGTAAGTGTATTTTCGAGTTTTTTTTTTCTTTTTTATTTTTTTTCCTCTTTTGTTTTGTGGATTTTCTTTAACTTTTTGTTCTTGTTCATGTTCCTTGTGTTTGTGTGTGGCGAACTTGCCTGAGTGGGATTTTTGCGGCAAGTCGTGCCAGAGAGAGAGAGAGAGAGAGAGAGATAGGCAAGTTAGCTCGGAAACACCTTACGTTCTTACTTTTCCTATCCCTTTCTTGTTATTATTATTATTTTTTTATTGTCATTTTCGTGGGGTTGATTTTGTGATTGGGGACGGGGCACGCTTACCTTTTGTTATCTGTTGTTGGAAAAATTTTTTTTTTCTCCTTGATTGGGTTTAGTGTATATAAGTACATTGATGTTATTGAGATCGGGGAACAGCCTTGGGAAACAAGATAAAATGGCAGATACCAAACCGACGACGCTACTACATCACGTGACGAACATTTCTGCGGGGGTCAGCCCGTTCAAAGGGATCGTGGATGGCGCTTTGTCACAACCTGTGAATATTTTCATTGAGGGAGTTAATAACTATTTAGCGGGAAAGAATATAGTAGACGATGTAGAGGCATTCAGAGAGGTGAAAGCTTTGCTAGATTTCAATAAGGGAGACCTCAGTCATAGGTCAAGGAGTTTCCAATTTACGAAATGTCGTACCTGGACAGACTTGCAAGCATTTTTGAAAACAGCATATGGCTCAAAGGAACACGGAGATATGGTGAGAGACCTTCGAGGTCTTTATAAACTACGGAAAGGCACTAATAGCCTTGTAGAACATAGTTCAAAGCTGTTTGACGCAGTGGCAGATTGGGTAGGAAAATTGAAAACATCTAAATGGGTTACAGGGGATAATCTTCCTCTAAATAATGTTCATAAACTGATCTATTTTTCCCTGCTCTTACACGAGGTACCCGATGCAATAGTGGATAGCTTTGATGAAAAGGTTGAGCCTACCTCAGACGAAGAATTACTTTATACCCAAATAGATAAACACAGGTCTAAATGTCCCACCGTAGATAACACAATTTTTAACGGGACAGGCCCGAGGGATAGAGTACAGAGAGACACGGAACTCTCTTCTCATCGTCTGTGTGCAAAAGTTGAGTATAACAAAAGATCGTTCGATCAAAAGCAACAGCAGTTGCGTTGTTTCAACTGCAATAAACCAGGACATCCAAAGAAATTGTGTAGGGTTAAATATTGCGGAATGTGTAAAAGTACTGAGCATTATTGGCAGTCTTGTCCATTTCAGATACGGAGAGATGCGAGGCCTGCACCGCAAGGTTCTGGTAATTATAATGTGAGAACTTCCCAGGCGGGTCAAACCAGAGGGCAAAGGGATCGGCGAAATTTTTGGAAGCCCGATCAACAAAAAGGGTACAGGTGATTGGTACATGCCATTGTGGTCTCGTGGGGGACGCCCCAGAGCCCAAGCCCATAGTCTATGGAACAGTAGGGGATGTGGATATCCCGGTTTTCATAGACACTGGGGCATCAATAAATCTAATGGACTATAATTTGTATCAATCCATGTTCTCCAATTACCCTTTGCAGCCCTCTACGGAGACGGTGTGTGATGTGCAAGCCCTGGGTTGTGTACAAATAAGGTTTGCTCTCGGTGACAGAGTGTTAACAGAACCTTTTTTGGTAATAAAAGGAATTGCCTTAGGTAATAAAATCTTGTTGGGTCATCCTGCTTGTAGAAGACACAAGATTTCGATCCATGCGGGTGCTAATGGGATAACAATCGGGAAAATGAATTACCTCATACCATATGAGGACGTGAATAGAATGGAGGACATGGAGGTTATTGAAAGAGGAGAGGTGCTTGGTGGTATTAATTGCGGTGATACGAGTGTTATGGGGAAAGGTAATGTTAAAACACACGTTGGTGATCTGGGAGATGATTACGGGAGTTCTATCAGAGTTCATAGTGGTAACAATGATACTAACAATACTGGTGATGATACTAATATGGATGTTGTTTCTGATACTAACAATGCTGGGGATAATACTGAGGGTGGTAATTTGTATGGGGCGGTGGCAAGGGGAGATACTAACCACAAATATAGAGGTGTTTTATTTGAAGATATTATGTTACTACCAGGTTCAAAGGTTATGGTAAAAGTTAAATTGAAGGAAATGAGAAAACCCACAGATGTGTGTGTTATTGAAAACAGTGAAAAGCTCAGGGGAGTTGTTAGCATGGCATCGGTGAACAGTGTATCCAAGAATGGGGTTACGTGGGTGGAGCTATTAAACTGTAATGATACAGTTAGGAGATACCAGAAAAATACATATATAGTAGACTTCCATGATTGGAACTGCGATAGTGGTTCTGTGGCTATCGTAGAGGGGAAACCTGAGTTTTCGGAGGCAGAAATACAATCAAGGAAACAAACATTTAGTGAACATTTGGCTAATGCGGATTATAGCGAACACGTTGAAGCGATAAGCGGGCTCTTGGCGGAATTTGGAGATACGGTAGCCTTGCAAGGTGATAAACTGGGGTTGACTAATGTCTTAGAGCATAAGGTAAATTTGGAGAGCAACACAAAACCTATTTATATTCCTGCATATCGCATACCTTTCAAAATCAGAGAAACAGGTAAGAAAGAAGTTAATAGATGGGAAGAGGAAGGAATCATTAGACCCAGTGTGTCTCCTTACAACTTTCCCTTGTTAGCGGTACCTAAGAAAGACGGTTCGGTCTGTGTATGCGTCGATTTTAGACGTTTAAATGAGAAAACGATCCCTGACCGCTACCCAGTTGCGTGCATACCAGATCTTTTTGTCGAAATTGGGGGACATAATATTTATAGCTCAATTGATTTGGCGCAAGGTTTCTTACAGGTCCCTCTCAGCGAGAGTAGCAAGGAATATACCGCCTTTTCAGTGCCCAAGGGACACTATGAATTTACGCGAATGCCTTTCGGTTTATCGGGCAGTCCGATGACTTTTACCAGGTTGGTGAACACAGTTTTGCACGGGTTATTGGGCAAAAATGTTTTTGTGTATATGGATGACATCCTGATCGCAACGGACACGATCGCTTAACACCTGGAAGTGCTTACAGAAGTACTTAGGAGGCTTAGATTAGCGGGGTTGAAAATCAAGCTAGCCAAGTGTTCGTTCTTGAAAAAGCAGATCACATATCTAGGTCACGTCATATCTAAGGAAGGGGTTAGAGTAAATGACGACAAAGTCAAAGCAATAGCGAATTTTCGCATCCCCAGATCAAAGAAAGAGATTAAGTCATTCCTGGGTATCGCCGGTTTCTTCAGGAGGTTCGTAAAAGGGTTTTCTAACATAGCAGCTCCCCTAACTGATGTGTTGCGGGAAGACGTTCAATTTCAATGGAAGGAATCCCAGGCTTAAGAGGTTTTCGAAAAGCTTAAAGATGTCGCTAATGAATCCCCCGGTTTTGAAGTTTCCAGATTTTAAGGAACCTTTTACATTAGTGACTGATGCAAGCCAGGAAGGCATAGGTGCATGCCTTATGCAAAAGTTTGATGGGAAATTTCATCCTATAGCTTTTGGTATAAGCAGGAAGGTTCAGGACAAAATGGCAAGGCAGTAACGAGAAGTCCATGGCCACCATAGATAAGGAAGCCTTTGCAATAGTGTCGAGCTTAGTTCATTTTAAAATGTTACTGATGGGGAATAAAGTAGAAGTCCTTACAGACCACAAACCGTTACTTGATCTTTTTAATAAACCCGATTTGTCTCCCAAAAGAGCTCGATGGTTTCTAACTATCAGAGATTTGATGCAAAGCTCAAATATATAGAGGGCAAATTTAATGTTGTCGCGGACGCTTTGAGCAGGAGTTTTCATGACACGGAAGGTTTCCAAGTCGCGCAGGTCACTAACGAAGCCATACAATGGGATATACCCCTCATAGAGCTAAAGCAAGATGAAGACGAGGTCTTAGCAGATGCGAAAGCATTTCTGCGAGGGGAATTAGTCAAGAAACGTTATAGCTTGCCTTTTTCGGGTTTGGAGTTAGAAGGAAATCTGTTGGTTAGGAAAATTAAATATAAGTTGAGAACCAGTGAAAGTAAAGGAGATACGACACAGATCGTAATTCCGAAAGTCCTAATTCCAGTGGTTTTAGATATAGTTCATTGCAGGTTCGGTAGTCCTCACTTGGGAATAGAAAAAACTTATGATGAGGTTCGGGCTAAATACATTTGGAAAAATATGGGTTAAAGATGTGGAAAATTTCGTAAGGAATTGTGCGGTGTGCAACGCATGTAAGCCTGCTAGGACAACGTCATGCAAATTAGGATCGTATCCTATACCGAGTAAACCTTTTCAGAGAATACATATGGACGTCTTAGGGAATTTTTGTGAGTCTAGATACGCGAACAAGTACTTGCTAGTGATAATAGATGAACTTACAAGGATAATAGAAATTTTCCCACTTAAGCATAAAACGGCCGAAGAAGTAGCCATAGCATTTTTCAATGGTATCGTTTGCAGATACGGTTCACCCGAAGTTCTATTAACCGACAATGGGAGGGAATTTGTGAACAAAACCTTGGAGTGTTTAGCTGAATTCATGGGAATACAGAAAGTAACAATTATTCCATACAGACCCGAGGCTAATGGTTGTGCGAACGAGCGAACAGGAAAGTGCTCGAAGCGCTCAGAAAAACGGTAGGTGGTAATGATAGAAATTGGGACAGATATATTAACGTTGTTAGACATAGCATTAACACCATGGTTAGCGATTCAATTAAAATGTCCCCTTTTGAAGCTTTGTTTGGTTATCCAGCGCGAGGCACATTTGATTTGTTAACTACGCCTCACCAGGGGGAGGATACAGTTGAAGCGCTGATATCCACAGCGAGAGAGAGACACGCATGTCTTAGCCGTAATCTCGAGTCCACAACCAGAGATATGGTTCAAAAGAGTATTAGTAAATCATCTGATCCCAAGATCAATGTCGGTGATAAGGTATTTTTAAAACTTAACGTGAGAAATGAGTTAAATTACAAACTAGGCCCGAAGTTTGAAGGTCCTTTTAAAGTCATTGAAGAGAAAATTGGAAATAGGTTTGTAGTTTTTAAATGAACGAACAGGTCAGTCGAAGCTAACACATACCTCGAAATTGAAAGAATTGGTTGTGGCAATTAATATATGATAGCGCAATTGCATTCATTTTTCCTTTTTTTTTCTTGTTATCTGTTTTTGTAATTTGATGACAGAATGGCTTTGCAATTTCTTTTTTTTTTCTTCCTTCTCTTTTGTTTCCTTCGAATGTTTTTCTCTCTTATTGTATGTAAGTCTGCGGCGTTTTGGCGTAAGATTTCGGGGTTAATATTTTTCGGCAAATGTTTGCTTTAGCTGAGAAACGAGATGGTTTTTTTTAGCGTGGGGTTAGTAATTAAATAGAGGAATTATTTATGTCACCTGAGTGGTGTTATTATTAAGATGATGGTTTATGTATAATGAGATGGTTCTGGGGGGTGTGCTTACGAAGATCAGTACTAAACATTTTTTTTTGAGAATCATGAGTTTCAAGCGTCGCGGGTCTGATTATGCTGCAATGCGAAGCACCTGACGTGTTCATAGGTGGGTTTCTTTTTTTGCTGAAGTTGCTGTAAGGAGTCCGGTTGCGAACCTTCCCTTTGGAATTGTTGACTCGGGGATTTACACGGTTTTCGGAGATGCCGATTATGACATTTCACGAGAACGTGTCATATGAGGGGATTTTTTTTTTTTTTTTTTTTTTTTTTTTTTTTTTTTTTTTTTTCTTGTCGATAGGGTTGCTGCGCTAGCAGATTCTGTAACGGTACACATTCCTTTTTGGGAAAAGATGTTGAATTATATATGTTTTTTTTCTTTCTTAACGTCGTCTGAGATGATTAAACATGTGACAGCTTTCCTTTTCTTTTCTTTCTCGTTCTGTCAGATGCTGAAATATTGTTTAATCGTCGCCCTGGGATTAGTGGCGCTTGCAAAGACGAAAGTACGCCTGGGTCCCGGAGTGCTAATTGAAGAAGACCACTTAGTATGGTTATCATCTGATAAAATTACGCTGAGCATCGAGTTCGAAAGTTTGGGTTCAGCCAGGTTAGAACTCGAAGGATCGCGAAGCAGAGTCGAAGGACTGATAAACACGTTAGACGAACTTGAGACTACAAGAAACTTGTCTGCATCACTGGGACGTCTCTTAACGGAAATTAAAATAACTGCAAACAGGGTCCAAGGCAAGATCGGGGAAACACTCACTTGGGTCCCAGAGACAAAACCAGTTGGGGGGAGGGACCCGCCTAGAAGACAGAAAAGGGCAGTGCAGTTGTTGGTGGCGGGGGGTGTAGCTATTGCAGCCATAGCAGGAGTGGCAATAGCGAGTTTGGTGAAGGTTGGAATATTAGAGGCGGAACTCGCCGAACATGGGAAAGCTCTGAATTCTCTAAGAGGGAGAAATGAGAAATTAGAAAACGGATTTAATGAGTTGAGGAAATCAAGTAACATATTACACGCGACAGTAAAAGGGATCCGAGAAGACCTAGACGTCACCATAACATTTTTCACTATACACACTACACTGTTGAATATTGAAAAAGAAACAGAATCTTTGTTGAATGAGATCAAAAGTCAAGTAAAAGCAATTATAGCAGCTTCACAAGGGAAAATTTCGAGGGAAATGTTGCCGTTGGGAACTTTGGAGTCAACCTTAAAAGACGCAGCATATGAATGGGGATCAAATAATTTTTACGGGGGAATTACTTCATAGATACTATGGGGTTTTAAAGGTACAGTTATCTGATAAGGGGTTACTTGTTGACATACCTGTTAGCGATAAAAAACCATTTCACAGTTATATAGTTAGGCCATTTCCTAGTTCTTTCCAGGGGACGGTAGTGGTTTGGACGGGGGTAGAGGTTATGTATATATTAGGTGAGGAATTCCAGTCCTCAGCAGTTGACTATGAACTGGGATGTGTGTTAGTTTACGATAGATATGTGTGTGAAAGTCGGATATTTACTCTTCGACGTATTGACCTGTCAGGTTGCGAACTAGAATTAGCTCACGAGGACTTACCGACTCATTGTGACTTTAGAGAATTCCCCGATTCATACCAAGTAATATCGACGGAGATGACGACAGCGGTCTTCTGCATCAGATGCAAGATTTCTACTATGTGCAACGGAGACAACAATTCGCTCATTCTACAGGGATCCCAGCTGTTTGACAGTTCCTGCAGGATTCTTACAGACTTCTTCATGGTACTTAGTCGGCGTGTCTACAACTCGTCGATAAAGGTGTTTCACCGACACCTTCACGGAAGCCATAAGGCGGTTCGAATCCCGCCTACAGTGGAGTCCATTACTGTCCCGCCACTCGAAGATAGTGGTGAAGATGAACCTTTTTTTTTTCGATGACCGCTATACTATACCAATAGTAATGATCATGTTAGGCGCTATACTGATCGCTATTTGTGTACTTGGAGTCCTTAAACTTTTATGCATTCGACGAAGCACAAGTGCTCCGGCAACGGAGGTGGCTCTAAGTCATGTGGTACAGTGATACATTGGGCATTAGTTGCCGATATGGTGTGAGACGGGAGTGCATTATTTTCTTTTTGAGCCAGCCTCTGGTTTTATATATATTGTAAGACGCTTGTGTGTCTAGAGCTAGGCGGGTGCTAGCATGGGGTAGCCGAGCTCCTATAGAGAGGTGAAAGAGGGGGAATGGCTAGTAATATGTTTAAAGTGTTTTATATAATAATAAAGTCACATAGCTCTGCTCGCCTAGAGACAAGGGGTGGTACACTGCAAAGTTCACAGGGGAGAGCATGGTATTTGCTGAACAAGCAACTTGTCTCAGAGGTCGTTCCCCGTTTGCGAGGCATGTGCATTCGTTTGTACGCGTATTACAGGCCTACTGGTTCAGGGTACTTGTGGAAGATGCATTTTTTGTGCAAAGGAGAGAACAAGCGGTTGCCCTAAGTGTCGGGAGAAAACGCCCATCGAAAAGGTAAGACACGTTCTTTAAAAACTTAGAAAATCTGTTACCTTTTGGAAAAGAGAGAGAAGTGTGGAAATATTCTCTTTACGTAAATACTTTGAAAAGAGTGACGTGGGGTGTCTATATAACTATTATCTTTATTACAGATGGGTCCGATTCCATGGTTGGTTAGGAATGGGATTCTCTAACTGACTAATACTAGACAATGTGACTTGTTTGGGGTTTGAGAGTGTAACCTTAGTCCGGAAGGTAGAATGTTATCTTATTGGTTTTCTTTATGGGCAGATTTGGGTATTTGTGCCATTATGACTTGTTAATCATTTCGTTCTTTGTTATAACCAATTGCTTTGGGAAATAAATGATATTTTTGTATATTTACGCAGTCTTAATAAGCCTCGTGACATCTTACAGACAGGGCACCGTTGGCAACAGGTAAGAGTTCCCAGTTTGTGTAGTTTAGGGAATAAAGGGGGTGTAATATATATATATATATATATATATATATATATATATATATATATATATATATATATATATGTATCTATATATATACATATATATAGATATCATATATAGATATAATATATAGATATATATATATATATATATATATATATATATATATAGATATATATATATATACATACATATATATATATATATATATATATATATATATATATATATATATATATATATATATATATATATATATATATATATATATATATATATACTATATATAATATATATATATATATATATATATATATATATATATATTATTGTTGTTGTTGTGGTTATTGTTGTTATTGTTGTTGCTGGCATTCGCCTCTGTGGCAATGACTTTTTTGATGTAGCATTTTTCATATTTCCTTACTTCTGTTTTCAATAATTCTTCACAGTGCTGGATGAGTATACAGATTTGTGGTTTAATTTTCATTTAATCCGTTCGTATGTACTGTGGGCCTTTACCCATAGCATCACGTGGAAGATGATACACCTGGAACTAAACAGAATACAACAGCTACTCACAAACAACGGATTTGAAGACAACTTGATAATATCAGAAATACGTAAGTTTTTTTTTTTTTATCAGTACTACAAGCAAGACAATACCACGGACCAACATGACTAGAAAACAGGGCAACATATAACAATATACGACCAAACTAAGTTTAAAAGAAAATATAACAACAGCAGCAACATTATTAAGATCATTAACAAGAATGTCAAGCCACGAGTCCCCTATACCATCATAAACTCATGGGTGTACTGCAAACCGAATTTATTTGCACACACACAACTAAGGAGATGACTACAGATGCGGTTTATGAATTCACTTGCTCCAAGGCGGAATGCATTCCTTCTAGAAAAAACTACAGTGGCAGAACATCTACGACTCTCAGACGAAGATTACTTGCCTACAGAAACACACGTGCCCTGTTCCAACCACACAGACAAACATGACAAGAAACCATGGTTACGAGACTTGATACACAAGACTAAAATAATATACAGATGCAATCCATATCAGGTCATAACAATAACAGAGGTGTCTATAGCCAAAAGCAAACCCAGTTTAAATACGCAAACAGAAGGTGACCGTTGTCTACTGTCTGCTCGACCGAGAAGAGGGAGCCAAGGCCATGGTCAACAACGCCGAAGGAGCCACTCTAAAATACCACACGCGAATAAATCAATAATTTTATCAGGGATTTCAAATGTAGAAATATAATGTAGAACCAATACTGTAACATAGTTTTACCACGTGATAACATGTTTAAATATTATGTAAACAACCACCACACTGTAAATTGTAAGCCAAACATTGTAACCAAGAAATATGGCAACCCCTCAATCCAATCCTGCCGGTATAAATTGAGCGGAGAACGCCTGTATGTATTAGTTCTTGTTTGAAAAATCCTGAGATAAGGCAAAACGGACCGTAGCAACGAATGGAAACCATGAATCTGTATACTTATCCGGAACTTTGAAGAGTTACTGAAAGCAGCAGTAAAGAAACATAAAAGTCTACATCAAAGAAGTCATGCCAGATCAGTGATTACCTACAACAAAAATTGAGGGAGAAACTCTGTCCAAATCACACACACTAATATACATATAAGTATATATACATATATGTACGCACACACAAACACACACACACATACACACACACAGACACTCACACACACACACACACACACACACATATATATATTATCTATAGATATATTAATTATATATTAATATAATATATACTATATTTAAGCCATTATATATATATTATATATAATGATATAATAATTATATTATATATATATATATATTATATATATAATTATATATATTATATAATTATAAATTTAGCATATAATATATATAATTTAATCTATAATATATAATATAATATATATTATATATATATCATATATATTATATTTAGCTATATACTTCTATTATATATTATCTATATAATCTATATAATATATTATTTAAAAAAAAAAATATCTATATATATATATATATATAATATATATACAAATATGCTTAAAAATCACAGTAGATGCACCCGACTTCATTAAATAAGCGAATACCACTGGAAAATGATAAGCAGAAGTCTAAGCGCTTTTGTCTTTACTAAGACATTGTCAAGGAACGAATGAAATACAGTTGGAAAGAAAGTTATCAGGTCAACAAAAAGATCAAGAATACCAGATGATTAATTGTCAAAAGGGTAAAAATCAAAGGAATATCAATGAATCTTGTTTCATCAAGTCACATAGTGCAAATGTTCTAAATTTAAGTCTTGGTTTATTTAAACTCGATGCCCTCGTAATGAAAAAAGTTGTAGGTAAATGTAAGCAACAAAATTAATATATTCAGTTTTTATATGTTTTGGACTATATGGGTAAGTTGCAGTATCTGTTAATTTCTTTTCATATGTTACCCAAAGGGGAATTTTTTAATTGATAATATTTTCGTCCTTTCGTGGATTCGAACCAGTGCGCAGAGGAGAAATCAAGACTTCAGGCCAACAAGTGAGGTTGTTGGTCTGGTTGGTAACATCACATAAGTCCTGATTTCTCCTTTGTGTGTTGGTTCAAATGCACGAGAGGACAAAATTATTATCAACTAAAAAATTTTCCTTCTGGTAACATACATATATGAAAATATATTAATTCTGAGGCCGAGCTAATTGGATATTAAAGGACATTTGTAGCTTAATGCATACACACACACACACACACACGCACACACACATATATATATTCTTATGCTATTGCCTACACAGTCCATAACCATCACCTCAGTAACTATGAAATATTGTAAAAGTGATTTGCATTGTTTTCAGATTCAGTATTATTTTTGCTTAGAGTTAATATGTTCTAATAATGTGCGTTCAGAATTCACAGAAAATGTGATCTGAGGTTAAGGAATAACGTATAATGTGAACAGAGAGATATAAGCATTGTCCGTTTGAAGCAGGAAATTACTGTCATCACTTGAGATAAGATGAACTCGAGTTCTGCGTTTTATTTTGGAATTTTGTCAATCATACGACGCACAGGACTGTTTCGGACTTGTGTGTCTTTGTCAAGAAAGCACGTGAAGATTTCACCATTTTTCTGAGAAGTCATGTCATATTAGAAGCTTCTAGAAGTTTTGCTTACAATACCGTTCATTTCATTTAAGAAATTATAGATTCTCTTGTATTAAAACTATTTAATATTTCTGATAAATTAGCTCTTATATCTTTCGATTTGTCAAAAGAGAATTTGTTGGCTCGTAAATAGTTTAAATTTTGAAGTGGAAAGATTTGTGACGTCACTCATGGATATGACATTTATTTCGTTCGAGAAAATTCTATAATCCAATCTTTTATTTTGGGACACTTTTATTGTCTTAAATCATGTAATAATAAATATTATTTATAATTATAATCCTACTCTCTGTCTATTTATTGTTTTGAAAGAGAATTCTTAAGATAATAGCTGTCTCGTTCCCAAATTTGTGCCCAACCATTTTGGGGCCGAAGCACTGATCAGTTTCCATACTACAAGACCAAATTTTGTTCATTCGGAAATCAGAGACGAGTCGCAGTTGTTGTTTTTGGGAGCTTCTCGTTCTCTCTCTCGCTCTCTCTCTCTCTTTCTCAATCTTTCTCTCTCCCCCCATGAGAGAATTTTGGTTTCACATTAACGTAATGATTTTCTTTTATGGTCAATCGTAACATTTATCTTTATTTAATTCTTAATATTTATTTGTGGAATCTGATCAGACATTGTAAAAGTGTGTAACAGGCGCCTCATGTGTAACTGTTAATTGGTGATTTCGAAAAAGGCCTTCTAAAATTAGTATACCAAGGTAAGAGTTTTTTAATAAGTTCAGTGCGCTAAACTTGAACATAAGAAGTACTTGAAATACTGAAAATACTTAGGTTATCCCAGGGTAAAC
Organism: Macrobrachium nipponense; assembly: GCF_015104395.2. Classification (NCBI taxonomy): domain Eukaryota; kingdom Metazoa; phylum Arthropoda; class Malacostraca; order Decapoda; family Palaemonidae; genus Macrobrachium; species Macrobrachium nipponense. Next base: position 10,235,930 of record NC_087203.1, read on the forward strand.
TTTTGCCATTTTTTCACATTTTGGTGTTGGTGATTTTATTTTTTTTTGCATTTGTCCATTTTTCTTATCATTGAAGTGTGTTTATATATATATATATATATATATATATATATATATATATATATATATATATATATATATAATATATATATCAAGCTACAATGTCCTTTAATATCTAATTCGCTCTACCTCGGAATTAATATATTTTCGTATATGCTTAACCGAAGGGGAATTTGTTTCTCGATAATAGACTTGCCTGGACCAGGGCGCGAACCCATGGAGCCTTTCAAATCCAGGAACGTCAGCGAAGCTTTTACCTACTACACCACCGCAAGAGGGTAAAAGTTCATGTCGCCTCTCACCCTCAAATACCTTTCGTGCGCCGGTAATTCGTTGGTTTGGAGACAACATCAACCCACCTCGACTCAGGTAGTGTTGTAGTGCTTTTGACAGCACGTAGCCAATCTATAAGTCATATCACATTTCCGTGATACATATACATATATCGAGCTACAATGTCCTTTAATATCAAATTCACTCTTACTCGGAATGAATATATTTTCATATATTCTAAACCGAAGGGGAATTTTTTTCTCAATAATAGACTTGCCTGGACCGGGCCGCGAACCCACGTAGCCTTTCAATTCCAGGAACGTCAGTGAAACTATTACCTACTACACCACCGCAAGAGGCTAAAAGTTCATGTCGCCTCTAACCCTCAAATACCTTCCACGCACTGGTAATTCGTTGGTTTGGAGACATCAACCCACCTCGACTTCGGTAGTGTTGTAGTGATTTGACAGCACATAGCCAATCTAGAAGTCATATCACATTTCCGTGATTCATATACATATATCGAGCTACAATATCCTTTATTATCTAATTCGCTCTACCTTGGAATTAATATATTTTCATATATGCTTAACTGAACGAATATATAATATATTATATTATTATATATTATATATCTTATATATGATATATATATATATATTATATAATAGATAGATATTCGTATATAGATATATTCGTAGTGGTTATATATCTTTATATATATATAGATAATTATATATATATATTATCTAGACTATCTCGTAACTAAATATATGTATATATATGCTATCTGTATATATATTTCTTATATATTTAGTGTATATATCTATATATATATATATTTATATATAGATAGATAATTATATTATCTATATAGACTAGATATATATCTATATATATATAGTATATCTCTTATATGCATAATATACATATATATATTATATAAATATAATATTATATATACTAATTATATTAATGAGTCGTATTATTATATATATATATTAATAATATATTCTATCCTATTATATAATGCTTATAATATCCTTATATATATAGATATCTTAATCTATATATATATATAATATATATCTAAATAATATATCTAATATAATATTATAATAGTATATAAATATAATAATATAATATCCTATTATATTGATGTATCATATAGATATATATATTAATATAATTATCTATACATGTCTATATATTCTATATAGATAGATATATATATATATATTATATCTATATAGTTTAAAAAAGATATATATTATATATATATATATCTATAAAAAAAAAATAGTTTTAAATAAATATATAGTTATATTGTATAGACACCTATCATATAATACTATAATATATATATTCTAATATAATATATATATATATGATATATATTATATATCTATCGATATGATATATATCTATATATATAGTCTATATATATATATATCTATATATTATAGATATGCTAGTATATATTATATAGCTATATGTATAGTATTACTATATCATATAATAATATATTCTATATATAATCGGTATATATATATATATATATTACTAATATA
>NC_087203.1:10247833-10260333 GCF_015104395.2 Macrobrachium nipponense
AAAACCCCCCCCCCAAAAAAAGGTTCATCTTCACCACTATCTCGAGTGGCGGGTGGACAGTAATGGACTCCACTGTAGGCGGGATTCGAACCGCCTTATGGCTTCCGTGAAGGTGTCGGTGAAACATCTTTATCGACGAGTTTGTAGACACGCCGACTAAGTACCATGAAGAAGTCTGTAAGAATCCTGCAGGAACTGTCAACCACCTGGGGGGATCCCTGTAGAATGAGCGAATTGTTGTAGACGCAGGTCGAGTACGTAACCCAACTCGAAACAACTCAGCACGCGCCATTATTCAGCGTCTGCGACCCTCGTGATGTATCCAACACCCTCCCGTCGCTAAACTGTAGATTCGACGTTTTCTACTGAAGTAAACGTGGTCACCACCCCGTTATTCTATGCAAGTGCTACTCGCACCCGCCTCATCGAAGACTGTAGACTCCTGGTTTATCCCAGAAATTATATCGAAGACATCTCATCCTTTGCCAAGGAGTCCACACCACAAAAATGCCCTTCGTGTGTAGACTTGACTCAATCTCTGGTACTGAGAACGAAGTCGTCTCCTTGGCATCCTCACGTAGAGTTGGGAATTCTCCAAAGTCATTGTGTGTCCGTATTTAAAAGGTCTACATGGTCATAAAATAACTAAAGTCTTGTTTTCACCCCCACAAATTCGTCACTAATTAATATTATTCAATCTACTAATCAAATATTAGAAAAGAAAAAGAAAAATTCCTCGCTAACCAAAAAATCTTTACCTACTGAATTCTCACAAATCATAATCCCATATCTGACAAACACACTATCAAAGAGAACTCATAAAGTCTAACAGTAAAAACCCCACTTTATGGTTTATATAACTAGCCTCCATAAAATATAATGCCGAACACCCCTTCTATCCAACCCACATACCCTGACAAATTATATCTTCTATCTAATAGATAAATGCTATTTAGAGCTTAACCCCCATTGCAACATCACTCGTAAGAAAAGAAAAGAGGAGAGAGAAAAAAAATAAATAAATAAAAATAAGATAATACAACAATAGTAAGTGAACTTTCCCCTCCCCATTACACAGCGCACCTAGAGAAAAGAAAAAGAAAAACCATCAGTTGTTTAATCATCTCGACGACATTAAGAAGAAAAAAAAAAAACAACATATATAATTCAACGTCTTTTTCCGCAAAAGGAATGTGTACGTTTACAGAATCTGCTAGCGCAGCAACCCTATCGACAAGAAAAAAAATCCCTTATATGACACGTTCTCGTGAAATGTCATAATCGGTATCTCCGAAAACCGTGCAAATCCCGAGTCAACAATTCCAAAGGGAAGGTTCGCAACCGGACACCTTACAGCAACTTCAGCAAAAAAAGAAGCCCACCTATGAACACGTCAGGTGCTTCGATTGCAGCATAATCAGACCCGCGACGCTAGAAAAACTCACGATTCTCAAAAAAAAATGTTAGTAACTGATCTTCGTAAGCACACTCCCCAGAACCATCTGCATTATACATAAACCATCATCTTAATAATAACACCACTCAGGTGACATAAATAATTCCTCTATTCAATTACTGACCCCACCCGCTAAAAAAAAAAAAAAAAAAAAAAAAAAAAACAAAAAAAAAAAAAAAAAAAAAAAAAAAAAAAAAAAAAAAAACCATCCCGTTTCTCAGCTAAAGCAAACATTTGCCGAAAAATATTAACCCCGAAATCTTACGCCAAAACGCCGCAGACTTACATACAATAAGAGAGAAAAACATTCAAAGGAAACAAAGAGAAGGAAAACAAAAAAAATTGCAAAAGCCATTCTGTCATCAAATTACAAAAACAGATAACAAGAAAAAAAAGGATAAATGAATGCAATTGCGCGATCATATATTAATTGCCACAACCAATTCTTTTCAATTTCGAGGTATGTGTTAGCTTCGACTGACCTGTTCGTTCATTTAAAAACTACAAACCTATTTCCAATTTTCTCTTCAATGACTTTAAAAGGACCTTCAAACTTCGGGCCTAGTTTGTAATTTAACTCATTTCTCACGTTAGTTTAAAATACTTATCACCGACATTGATCTTGGGATCAGATGATTTACTAATACTCTTTTGAACCATATCTCTGGTTGTGGACTCGAGATTACGGCTAAGACATGCGTGTCTCTCTCTCGCTGTGGATATCAGCGCTTCAACTGTATCCTCCCCCTGGGGAGGCGTAGTTAACAAATCAAATTGGTGCCTCGCTGCTGGTATTAATCCAAATAAACAAAGCTTCAAAAGGGAATAATTGTTTTAATTGAATCGCTAACCATGGGTTGTAATGCTTTATTCTAACAACATTAATATATCTGTCCCAATTTCTATCATTACCACCTACTGTTTTTCTGAGCGCTTCGAGCACTTTCCTGTTCGCTCGTTCGCACACCATATTAGCCTCGGGTCTGTATGGAATAATTGTTACTTTCTGTATTCCCATGAATTCAGCTAAACACTCCAAGGTTTTGTTCACAAATTCCCTCCCATTGTCGGTTAATAGAACTTCGGGTGAACCGTATCTGCAAACGATACCATTGAAAAATGCTATGGCTACTTCTTCGCCGTTTTATGCTTAGTGGGAAAATTTCTAATATCCTTGTAAGTTCATCTATTATCACTAGCAAGTACTTGTTCGCGTATCTAGACTCACAAAATTCCCTAAGACGTCCCATATGTATTCTCTGAAAAGGTTTACTCGGTATAGGATACTATCCTAATTTGCATTGACGTTTGTCCTAGCAGGCCTTAACCATGCGTTGCACCCTCACCGCACAATTCCTTACGAAATTTTCCACATCTTTACCCATATTTTTCCAATGTATTTAGCCCGAACCTCATCATAAGTTTTTTTCTATTCCCAGTGAGGACTACCGAACCTGCAATGAACTATATCTAAAACCACTGGAATTAGGACTTTCGGAATTACGATCTGTGTCGTATCTCCTTTACTTTCACTGGTTCTCAACTTATATTTAATTTCCTAACCAACAGATTTCCTTCCTAACTCCAAACTCGAAAAAGGCAAGCTATAACGTTTCTTTGACTAATTTCCCTCTCAGAAATGCTTTCGCATCTGCTAAGACCTCGTCTTCATCTTGCTTTAGCTCTATGAGGGGTATATCCCATTGTATGGCTTCGTTAGTGACCTGCGCGACTTGGAAACCTTCCGCGTCATGAAAACTCCTGCTCAAAGCGTCCGCGACAACATTAAATTTGCCCTCTATATATTTGAGCTTTGCATCAAAATCTCTGATAGTTTATTAGAAACCATCGAGCTCTTTTGGGAGACAAATCGGGTTTATTAAAAAGATCGAGTAACGGTTTGTGGTCTGTAAGGACTTCTACTTTATTCCCCATCAGTAACCAGTTTTAAAAAAATGGAAAAAAACCTAAGGCTCGACACTATTGCAAAGGCTTCCTTATCTATGGTGGCCATGGACTTCTCGTTTACTGCCTTTTGTCCTGAACTTCCTCCCCTGCTATAAAAAGCTATAGGATGAAATTTCCCATCAAACTTTTGCATAAGGCATGCACCTATGCCTTCCTGGCTTGCATCAGTCACTAATGTAAAAGGTTCCTTAAAATCTGGAAACTTCAAAACCGGGGGATTCATTAGCGCATCTTTAAGCTTTTGAAAACTCTCCGCCTGGGATTCCTTCCATTGAAATTGGAACGTCTTCCCGCAACACATCAGTTAGGGGAGCTGCTATGTTAGAAAACCCTTTTACGAACCTCCTGAAGAAACCGGCGGATACCCAGGAATGACTTAATCTCCTTCTTTGATCTGGGGATGCGAAAATTCGCTATTGCTTTGACTTTATCGTCATTTACTCTAACCTCTTCCTTAGATATGACGTGACCTAGATATGTGATCTGCTTTTTCAAGAACAAACACTTGGCTAACTTGATTTTCAACCCCGCTAATCTAAGCCTCCTAAGTACTTCTGTAAGCACTTCCAGGTGTTGCGCGATCGTGTCCGTTGCGATCAGGATATCATCCATATACACAAAAACATTTTTTGCCCAATAACCCGTGCAAAACTGTGTTCACCAACCTGGTAAAAGTCATCGGACTGCCCGATAACCGAAAGGCATTCGCGTAAATTCATAGTGTCCCTTGGGCACTGAAAAGGCGGTATATTCCTTGCTACTCTCGCTGAGAGGGACCTGTAAGAAACCTTGCGCCAAATCAATTGAGCTATAAATATTATGTCCCCCAATTTCGACAAAAAGATCTGGTATGCACGCAACTGGGTAGCGGTCAGGGATCGTTTTCTCATTTAAACTTCTAAAATCGACGCATACACGGACCGAACCGTCTTTCTTAGGTACCGCTAACAAGGGAAAGTTGTAAGGAGACACACTGGGTCTAATGATTCCTTCTTCTTCCCATCTATTAAATTTCTTTCTCTACCTGTTCTCTGATTTTTGAAAGGTATGCGATATGCAGGAATATAAATAGGTTTTGTGTTCCTCTCCAAATTTACCTTATGCTCTAATACATTAGTCAACCCCAATTTATCACCTAGCAAGGCTACCGTATCCCCAAACATTTCCGCCAAGAGCCCGCTTATCACTTCAACGTGTTCGCTATAATCCGCATTAGCCCAATGTTCAACTAAATGTTTGTTTCCTTGAGGTTGTTATTTCTGCCTCCGAAAACTCAGGTTTCCCCTCTACGATAGCCACAGAACCCACTATCGCAGTTCCAATCATGGAAGTCTTCTATATATGTATTTTTCTGGTATCTCCTAACTGTATCATTACAGTTTAATAGCTCCACCCACGTAACCCCATTCTTGGATACACTGTTCACCGATGCCGTGCTAACAACTCCCCTGAGCTTTTCACTGTTTTCAATAACACACACATCTGTGGGTTTTCTCATTTCCTTCAATTTAACTTTTACCATAACCTTTGTGGTTAGTATCTCCCCTTGCCACCGCCCCATACAAATTACCACCCTCAGTATTATCCCCACCATTGTTAGTATCAGAAACAACATCCATATTAGTATCATCACCAGTATTGTTAGTATTATTGTTACCACTATGAACTCTGATAGAACTCCCGTAATCATCTCCCAGATCACCAACGTGTGTTTTAACATTACCTTTCCCCATAACACTCGTATCACCGCCATTAATACCACCGAGCACCTCTCCTCTTTCAATAACCTCCATGTCCTCCATTCTATTCACGTCCTCATATGGTATGAGGTAATTCATTTTCCCGATTGTTATCCCATTAGCACCCGCATGGATCGAAATCTTGTGTCTTCTACAAGCAGGATGACCCAACAAGATTTTATTACCTAAGGCAATTCCTTTTATTACCAAAAAAGGTTCTGTTAACACTCTGTCACCGAGAGCAAACCTTATTTGTACACAACCCAGGGTGTTTAATCTATGGGCTTGCACATCACCCACCACCGTCTCCGTATAGGGCTGCAAAGGTGTAATTGGAAAGAACAATGGATTGATGACAAATTATAGTCCATTAGATTTTATTGATGCCCCAGTGGTCTATTGAAAACCTGGATATCCACATCCCCTACTGTTCCATAGACTTATGGGCTTTGGGCTCTGGGGCGTCCCCCACGAGACCACAATGGCATGTACCAATCACCTGTACCCTTTTTGTTGATCGGGCTTCCAAAAATTTCGCCGATCCCTTTGCCCTCTGGTTTGACCCACCTGGGAAGTTCTCACATTATAATTACCAGAACCTTGCGGTGCAGGCCTCGCATCTCTCCGTATCTGAGACGGACAAGACTGCCAATAATGCTCAGTACTTTTACACATTCCGCAATATTTAATGCTACACAATTTCTTTGGATGTCCTGGTTTATTGCAGTTGAAACAACGCAACTGCTGTTGCTTTTGATCGATCGATCTTTTGTTATACTCACTTTTGCACACAGACGATGAGGAGAAAGTTCCGTGTCTCTCTGTACTCTATCCCTCGGGCTTGTCCCGTTAAAAATTGTGCTATCTACGGTGGGACATTTAGACCTGTGTTTATCTATTTGGGTATAAAGTAATTCTTCGTCTGAGGTAGGCTCAACCTTTTCATCAAAGCTATCCACTATTGCATCGGGTACCTCGTGTAAGAGCAGGGAAAAATAGATCAGTTTATGAACATTATTTAGAGGGAGATTATCCCCTGTAACCCATTTAGATGTTTTCAATTTTCCTACCCAATCTGCCACTGCGTCAAACAGCTTTGAACTATGTTCTACAAGGCTATTAGTGCCTTTCCGTAGTTTATAAAGACCTCGAAGGTCTCTCACCATATCTCCGTGTTCCTTTGAGCCATATGCTGTTTTCAAAAATGCTTGCAAGTCTGTCCAGGTACGACATTTTGTAAATTGGAAACTCCTTGACCTATGACTGAGGTCTCCCTTATTGAAATCTAGCAAAGCTTTCGCCTCTCTGAATGCCTCTACATCATCTACTATATTCTTTCCTGCTAAATAGTTATTAACTCCTTCTATGAAAATATTCACAGGTTGTGACAAAGCGCCATCCACGATCCCTTTGAACGGGCTGACCCCCGCAGAAATGTTCGTCACGTGATAGTAGTACGTCGTCGGTTTAGTATCTGCCATTTTATCTTGTTTCCCAAGGCTGTTCCCCGATCTCAATAACATCAATGTACTTATATACACTAAACCCAATCAAGAAAAAAAAAAAAATTTCCAACAACAGATAACAAAAGGTAAGCGTGCCCCGTCCCCAATCACAAAATCAACCCCACGAAAATGACAATAAAAAAAAATAATAATAACAAGAAAGGGATAGGAAAAGAAAGAACGTAAGGTGTTTCCGATCTAACTCGCCTCTCTCTCTCTCTCTCTCTCTCTCTCTCTCTCTCTCTCTCTCTGGCACGACTTGTCGCAAAAATCCCACTCAGGCAAGTTCGCCACACACAAACACAAGGAACATGAACAAGAACAAAAAGTTAAAGAAAATCCACAAAACAAAAAGAGGATAAGAAAGAAAAAAAAACTTGAAAATACACTTACGTCTTCATATGACCGTAAACCGAATTCACATACACCGCAAACATGCGCGAACTGCGAAACACTTTAATATGTCGAAAACTAAACTTTTCTCCCCACCCCCCTTTTTCTCTCTTTTTAAACGCCTTTATTCCGTAATCTCTAGAAATCAACTGACTTGGCTTGGGAGAGGAAGACTGTCTGAGGAACAGCTTCTCTCTGTCGCATCAGCAGTAATGACCCTGAGTTGCCTGTGACATGATTAATAACCCCTTCTCCTATCAAAATAAAAACCGAAACCCCCTATTTCTAACTGGTCACCAGTCCCCTCGGAGCATACCTACAGCTTGAAAAATATATAAAAAGCCTTTACCGCTGGCACCACTATTACACCCCCTTTATTCCCTAAACTACACAAACTGGGAACTCTTACCTGTTGCCAACGGTGCCCTGTCTGTAAGATGTCACGAGGCTTATTAAGACTGCGTAAATATACAAAAATATCATTTATTTCCCAAAGCAATTGGTTATAACAAAGAACAAAATGATTAACAAGTCATAATGGCACAAATACCCAAATCTGCCCATAAAGAAAAGCAATAAGATAACATTCTACCTTCCGGACTAAGGTTACACTCTCAAACCCCAAACAAGTCACATTGTCTAGTATTTGTCAGTTATCAGTTAGAGAATCCCATTCCTAATCAACCTTGGAATCGGACCCATCTGTAATAAAGATAATAGTTATATAGACACCCCACGTCACTCTTTTCCAAAAGGTAACAGATTTTCTAAGTGTTGTGTACACTGTACTTTTGAGTGCTGTCCTTCGCAGGTACGCTTCTGGCCACCTGCGGTGTTGCGTCCTGCTTGTATTGCAGGTGATTAGTGCCACCTGCGGACTTATCTCGCTGCCACCTCAGTGGAAGATTTTTCCTGAGGTGTTAGAAGCATTTGCTTTTCCAGGACGCCTTAGAACTTATTGCAGCTGTGGGGGCCTTGATGCCCATCAGAAGTCAAGTAGGGAGACAGATCCCAGGTAAGCGTTCCTTTTTGTATGGTCGTGCAGGACTTCTCGACTCCTTCCTGGTGCTTCTGTACTCCCCTGTCAGCAGAGTTCTGAAATTATTTGGATCACGGCCTACTGTAAGGCAAGACCTTTATTATTAGTCCTGGATCACGGACACCCCTTCAGAGTGTGAGGAGATATTTTTTTTTTTATTATTATTTATATATATAGTTATATCATATAATGAACTGTTGAGACAGTTGGAATTTGTTGCCCCTTTTGTTTGTTTTGTTCTTATGATGTTAACAGCCTCGTGGCTTTTATGTTTGTTCATATAATAAGTTTAGAATTATAAACATAGGTAGGAGGTTAAGTGTTTTCTCCCTGTTACTCTTTGCCTTCCTTCCCATCCTATTTAGTTTTAGGTATTGGTTATTTTATTCATTTTGATCTGGCCAGTTATATTGTATATTTTGATGTATTTGCATTCATGTGTTTCTCTCTTTATCTCTGTTTAGGGTTTAGTTTTTAGTAGTTAGGAATCCCAAGGGATTATTTAAGGACTAGAGTTTGTCCTTGGCAGTTACAAGGTTGACTTTGACTTTATTTTTCTTTGTTAATAAATATTGTTGAGTTTTCCTGAGTGTTTTCGTCTCCATTGACCATCTTTTTGCTGGATACTCTGTAACAACACTGAGTGTACATCCTTTAGTGCAGACAAACCTGCACCACGGCCCAACAAGGGTCGTAACAATTGGCGACCGTGACAGGATTGATGTACTCAGGGGTATCTGGTATTTTGGTCTGTGGAGCGACACTTGGGTGATCTCTTCAATATTTATTTTGTAGTATTGCCTTTCTCCCTGAGTTATTAATTTTTGGCCAAGATGGAAGAGTTTAACTTTGACCCAGCTGAATTTTTGGGGTCTGCTGACTGCCTAAAGTACTTGCCTGTTTTAAATAGGAAACATTTAGTTGCTTGTGCACAGTGGTTGGGTGTTCCGCTGAAGTCGGCGGGCACTAAGAGAGATATATTGGAGGCTGTGAAGGGTAAGATTGCCCAGGATTTAGCTGAGGCCGAACATTTGGTGAGTGAAAGTGAAGTAGAAAGTGATGGTGAAGATAGTATTAATGATGATTTGGAAGAGGATAGGTTGAGCGTGAGAGCTGGTTTTACTTTGTTTGAGGATCCTCCTCGTACAGGTATTATTTATGAAGGTCCCTCGAATATACCTAAGGCTAATGTGTCAAATAATCCATTTTTGGCCCCCCTTAATTCTTTGCCAGTCGAACCCCTGGCTTCTGTTCATACTTCGGGTGAATCTAAGGAGGAGGTAGAATATAAATTAATTTGTAAACGAATTGAATTAAAGAAAATAGAATTTGAGGAGAACGAGCGGGTGAGGCATCACGAGTTAGAGATGGTGAAGTTGAATATAGAGATGGCTAGGTTACAGGGAGCCAATTTGGTCAGTTCCCCTAAAGGTATGTTTCAGGAACGGTTTAATTTAGGTGCAGCGCTAAAGTTTTGGTGCCAGTCTTTGATGAAAACAATGTCCCTGAATTTTTCAAAGCCTTTGAGCGTGTTGCCGCCCGGTTGTCTTGGCCCTCCGAAATGTGGACTGTTTTAATACAATGTAGGCTGGTGGGCAAGGCTATCCGGGTGTACAATGCCTTGGAGGAGGGAATAGCCAGGGACTATCATAAGGTCAAAGCGCTGGTATTAAAATCCTATGATCTGGTTCCCGAGGCCTATCGCCTCAAATTTAGGAATTATAATAAACATCCTTCACAGTCTTATGTAGAATTCGCTCGGGTCAAGGAGGAACAATTTGACGACTGGCTGAAGAGCCGACAAGTGGTGTCTTTTGCTGCGTTGCGGGAATTGTTGCTCCTTGAAGAGTTCAAAAAGGCATGTAGCAAAGAGTTGAGGGTCCATCTTGAGGAGGTCAAAGCTATGAAGTTGAGTAGTGCCGCTCAGTTGGCAGATGAATATGTGTTGACCCATCGCTCTGGCAATGGTAACTTTGGGTACAGGGTTTTAAATGATCCCTCTTCCCGTGCCCACAGTAGTGGAAGGAGGGGAGAACCACCTTCGTCGACTCCTAATATTCCTAAGATTAATAATGCTAATTCTTTTTCAGATGGTAGGAATGTTGGTAGAGTCTCAGGAGGGTCTCCTCCCCCTCGTGTCTTTGTTAACAGAGGTATATCTAATTCCGGCAATAATCAAAGGTACAATAATAATAATGGTAACAGAGGTACTGGACGTAGAGTAACCTGTTTTTGGTGTGACAAGCCAGGTCATTTCCAGAACCAGTGCAATGCCCGTAGACGATATCTTGAGAGAAACGGCCAAAATCCAGTTTCATTAATTTCTGACAGGTCCAGTTCTTGTGATAATCAAGTGGAAAAATCTGTAGTTAGTAGTAAGGTAGATAATAGTAGTAGTGACACTTCTAATAAAAAACAGTTGTGACTCAGTTTTGACAAATATGTATGGCCAGGTAAAATTGTTCTTGGATCTAAGATTATCAAAGTAAAGTTCTTGAGGGACACTGGTTCAGCTCGGTCTCTTGTGTTGAGGGATACCTAAAAGTTGTAAAGAGTATTCAGGGAATTATGTTGTTCTGGGAGGGTTCCCGAACACTGTTGTTTCTGCTCCGTTGGTGGATGTCAGGTTGTCTTTTCCTGGATGTGATAAGGTTACCGAGTTGGCCGTTGTTGATAGTCTCCCCATTCCTGGGATTGACGGTATTTTGGGCAATGATATGGTCAATAGTGAGGGTCAGGAATTATTTCCCATATTGTCCATTAATGCATGTCCCATGGCTATAACAACCCGTGCTGATCAAGTAGATCAGCAGCAAGAGCTGCTGATCTACTTGATGTAGATGATGATTTAATGCTTAGTGGTTTAGAAGTAGATGTAGAAAGACCCGGGTCAGTAGATAGTGGTAGTAATAGTATTATTATTAATGATTTGAAACCTGATTGGGACAGATTGGCTTTTATTGAAGCCCAGAAAAAAGAATTTGACTTTGAATTGGGAGACATTAATGATTTGACTAAACCTCGGTTTGGTATAACCAAGGGTCTACTTTACAGGTTTAGTCGTCCTTCGACAGATGATCTGAGCAAGACTTCTCAGATTGCACAAATTGTGGTTCCGTCCCAGTTCCGTGAATCGGTAATGAATCTTGCTCACAACAATTTTCTTTCTTTCAGGCCAATTTTGGGGTATGGAAAACTTTCCGAAAATTAGCAAGGTATTTTTGGTGGCCTGGGATGAAATCTTCTGTGAAGCATTATGTGAAGGAATGTGAGGTATGTCAGGTTATGGGAAAACCAAATCAAATAATTCCCAAAGCTCCTTTACATCCTATCCCTGCCATTGGTGAACCATTCTCGGAATTGGTGATAGATGTCGTTGGTCCTTTACCTAAAACCAAGTCTGGTTATGTTTATTTATTAACTATTATGGATAGAGCCTCTAGATTTCCCGAAGCATTCCCTATGAGACGTATTACATCTAAAGTTGTTTTTGAAAAATTAATGGATTTCTTTTCCAGGTATGGTCTCCCTCGTGTTATTCAGACAGATTGTGGTACAAATTTCACGAGTAAGGTATTTAGAGGTAAATGTGCTGAACTGGCCATTCAGCACATTACCAGCATACCTTATCACCCGGAGAGTCAAGGTGTGGTGGAGAGGTTTCACCAGACCCTTAAATCCATTTTGAAAAAACATTGTTACGAACAAGGTAGTGAGTGGGATAAAGCACTTCCCTTTGCCCTCTTTGCTCTTAGGAATCATCCAAATTCTTCCACTGGTGTAGCTCCCTTCGAATTGGTATTCGGTCATAAAGTTCGGGCTTTCTTCAGAGGCTGTCCCCTTTTTGATCTGCAGCTGCCGCACCTATTATATTTTACCAACGTTTTTGGGAGTATTTTGAGCCGTCCTTCGCAGGTTCACATCTGGCCACCTGCGGTGTTGTGTACGCTGTACTTTTGAGTGCTGTCCTTCGCAGGTACGCTTCTGGCCACCTGCGGTGTTGCGTCCTGCTTGTATTGCAGGTGATTTGTGCCACCTGCGGACTTATCTCGCTGCCACCTCAGTGGAAGATTTTTCCTGAGGTGTTAGAAGCATTTGCTTTTCCAGGACGCCTTGGAACTTATTGCAGCTGTGGGGGCCTTGATGCCCGTCAGAAGTCAAGTAGGGAGACAGATCCCAGGTAAGCGTTCCTTTTTGTATGGTCGTGCAGGACTTCTCGACTCCTTCCTGGTGCTTCTGTACTCCCCTGTCAGCAGAGTTCTGAAATTATTTGGATCACGGCCTACTGTAAGGCAAGACCTTTATTATTAGTCCTGGATCACGGACACCCCTTCAGAGTGTGAGGAGATATTTTTTTTTTTATTATTATTTATATATATAGTTATATCATATAATGAACT
>NC_087203.1:10262833-10287833 GCF_015104395.2 Macrobrachium nipponense
ACATATATATATATATATATATATATATATATATATATATATGCATATATATACATAAAGTCAAAGCCCACAGGTGAAAGGGAAACAGCGGAGTACCGCTGTGAGGCCTTTCGACCTCTCATCCTTTACTGAGCAGATTGATATGATATGAAAATAAGTTTACAAAGAAAGCTCATATAAATGGCAGATAGTGATTATAAAGGAAAATATGTACCTGGAATCCAACACAACTGAAAAATTAGTAGACCTACCCAAACCAAGGCTACAATTTAAGATGTATAAAAGGATTAGGCCCAACTGCTTGGAGGCAGGGGTACAACAATTAAAAGACCAAAAAATGTTATGAAAGCGCAATTCAATAATTTCTATTTTAGTATATAATAAAAAATTTGCAAAGTGCAAGTTTCCACAAAAATTTTGTTAAACATACAGATACATAGAAAATATCTGAGGCGTAACTAATTTGCAATTAAGTCAGTGATTATCTTTAAGGTAATTCTTAAATATTTTACTAATACAAGGGTCCAAATAATACAAACCAAAACAAAGGTTAGAATTACGATTGGAAGTAAGCTGTATAATGGCAAACTCTATAAAAGGTTTTGTGTAAAGAAATCTTTAAATCTAGCAATCATTGAACTGCCGATCTAATTCATCCTGTGAGAGTTTTCACTTAAATGACTGAATATGGCATTGGATATTCGCCCAGTTTTCACATAATACTTATACTGTTTAATTCTTTCTTCTAAATACCTGTTAGATAGGCCAATATAAAAAGAAGGCAGTCCAAAAGTGGAATTTTATATATTATGTTGGTGCTTTCCTTAGGGCTATTTTTCATTGCCAATCCTTTTATTGTGTTAATATAGAAAAAAACAAGGTTGATATTAAAGATTTTAACAATGTTTTTATTGTTTCAAAACCACTAAAATAAGGGCAAGCTAAGAATGTTCTTGTATTAGGAAAATGTTTAAGACTGACCCAAACGATAAAATCACTGACTTAGTTACAAATTCTTTCCCTCATAATATTTTCTATGTATCTGCATGTTTAATATATTTTTGTGTGAAAATGTTCTGTTTATGAGCAAAAATTCTTATTGCTCACCAAAAAGGATGAGGATGACAATGAAGAGGAACATAAAAGTAAATCACAGTGCCACTTGTCTTTCATCTCATAATCAAGAATCTCCCCATCCATACCACAACTTCCAAAGGCAGAGTCAAGGCAGACAACCCCAAAGGAACCTGAGCATGTGCTTTGAGAGAAGGAACAGAAAGGGCAACATGAACTGCAGGAGCAACACAACCACAAATGCAGCACGCTTGATCGTGGAGGGAAAAACAAGAACCAAAGTAGTAGAGAAGTCTTGGCTATCATGCTAAGAGAAGGGCAATACATTCAGCAGCAATTTCGTTTTCTGAGGATGCCTCAGAATTGATACAGTAGAGGCAGAAGTTAGGACTAAACTGGGAGTGGTAGGGTTAGCAAGAACTGACATCCCACTTGCTAAGTAGGGACACAGCTGACTGTTTCACAGTCTGCATAAAGTACAGTATTCAGAACAAGCATGGAGAGACCAGGCAGCCCAGGAAACAATGGGCAGACATCTTCCCAGGAGAAGCATTCAGGTTCACGGCAGGATGGTATTGAGGGAAAGCTCTCCAGGAATGCCAAAAGAAGACCAAAATACCTTTTGCAGCTCATTCGTTTAATGAAGAAGTCTTGGAGTTTATACAGAAGAAAAAGAGAAGTGGGAACTGAACTGGGAGCTGTGCAGGTACCATGAACTAACATAGCACCTGTTATAACAGCGGCCAATGAGAAAGCCAGTCTATTGATGTTCAGTCTGTATATAATCTTCTTTGAATGAGCCAGGAGAGAATAGGCAGACAGCAGCAGATGTCAAAGCAGGCACAAAATAGGAAAGTGTAGGTGAGACCAGAAGTATGTCGCCATCAGAAGATGTCAGCTGAATCCTCTTGGAGTTCATCTTCCTTGATCAGTCCTTCTTCCACTGAGCTGACAATGAAGACACACTCAGCACATATAGAGTAAGGGTGATGCCACAGGCAACAAACATTTTGCAGATACTTGATCACGCTGAGGATATTGTTAATAGTCACTCTTATAATGAGAAGAATAGTAAAGTACCACCACTTTCACAGTTAAAATCATACGGCCCAAAGTTATCAAACAATTATACCAGAAAATACTCAAATAAGCCCCAATAGCAGCCATAATAAGTAGTCTGTGCAGCTGTAGAAAAAGTTAGCTTTTTGCTGAGTAGGTGGATCCCTTAAACCCTTACTCACCTTATGTAAGTTAACTACCTTGTTACCAAGCTTCAATCACCTGATCACCTTTGGTTGAAAATATATTTATATAAATGATGAAGGATCCAACAAGTACTCGGGTATAAAATCTCCCAATGACCAGATTTATATAAGCCAGGAGCCTAATATCTTTTAATGGTCTGAAGAGGGAAAGTTGAATGTGTGTAAAAGAAAAAAATATAAGGCTTGTACAGTTGTGGAAGGGGAGCTAGAATCAGTAAAAATGGAGCTTACATTACTTTGGCTGTGATTTTTTCAATGTTAAGACACTAGAGAACTGAGGATGTTGAGATGGTACATAATTCGGTAGTTATGTAAAGATGGGGAGGATCCCAAGAGGGTGGCGGTTGTATGAAGTAAATGGAGGGCATGAATGTCTAAAAAACACGAGTGTGTATAAAATAAAAGTAAGTAGCACTGTGTTTGTAAGGAGGGGTGGATGTTACTCTACTGCATATGTGACTTGTGTTGACATATGAAGTAGCTGTTAATGTGGACGTTTTCTGCACTATGAAAATGTGCCACTGACTGTTTTTTTTGTTAAACTCTAGAGATACCTTCTATATAATTGTCTACTGGAGAATACACACACACACACACACACACAAACACACACACACACACACACACACACACACATATATATATATATATATATATATATATATATATATATATATATATATATATGTATATATATATAATATATATATATATATATATATATATATATATATATATATATATATATATATATATATATATATATATATATATATATATATATATATATGCATATATATACATATACATACATACATACATTATACATACATAAACACTAATAAGAGACCCAGTAATGGTCCCATGTTGTAAGCAATTTTATACCCGCTCCATGGAAAATCCACTGCATCTTCTTTCTCCATAAATTCATGACTTTCACCGAAATATCCATAAATTCTTTAAATCCATCTTGGGTTAATTGTATTTTTACGTAACGGTGCCAAATTAGAAGACAATAATCTGGTGTGCATTTAACATTATTTGTATAGTAAATATTGATTATACTTGACAAAAATCTGACAACACCTGGTTTAATTCTCAGTCAATAAACACGGCCAGAGATCTGAGGGGTTGTAATAATCTCCTCATCATCATTAATCATTCAGAGGTTTCTCTTCCCATAACTCAGATAATGAAGATACCATATAAACGCAGAATCAGTCTCAAGTTTCGCGGCCGCAATGATAGCTTTTTGGAACAATTGTATTGGTCAGAAAAATTCAAAAAGATTTTTCTCTTCGTTGGGTTTTACTAGTTTTCTTAACCATAAAGGCTACGATATCAAAATCACTATTTACGTGTTTCAGTTTGTTAAATGTAGTAGATGTGTTTAAACAATGTCTTCCGGGAAGTCGTGAGTTCCTATCCAATTACCTGTTGTTTTACATTAAAATTCACTTTTTTCTTTTGAACCCCTTTACATTACAAAATCATTAATCAATCTGAATTAACAATGTCATAGTTTGTGTAGAACGCAAGAACTCCACCATAAGTTGCCAAAAGTATTAGCATAATGGAAATGTAATAGATAATATGACATAATATTCTACATTCACTTTCTTTTGGACGCAAAATAAAGAGTGCTAATTTTCAATACAAATCTTATATTTGCAGTGTTTGATAACAGAATTAATGGGTGGTAAAGTGAGTGGAACATACTTATAAATAAATTATTGAAATAGGTTGAGGGTAGAAGAGGGATGGACATTTAAGATATTTTTCCTGGTAATTGGGCCTGGCAGGGATTTATAGAATTTGGAGGAAACAAATTATTCGCTACATGTTTGTTCAATTAGTAGAGGAAGCTCATTTACGCGCTACGTACATTTCAATATAAGTTTAAAGCTTTTCTTCTGTTTCTAGCAACATTAATTTAGGAGAAGTCAATCTGACTTCACTGAAATTTTTAATGACAGATATTTTTTCTTATTCAGTATCTGCTTTGAATTATAAGGCAGCAACTAAAGAGTATTAGCAATTCGTATATTTTAGTAGCTTTTAAATGTTATATATCCGGTTTTCTTTACCTATGGTTACTATATCCTCTTTTTGTTGAAAATTATATTGAGAACTATATTCCAAGGCACAAAAGATTTTATGTGATTAGTACTTGCATCGCAAATAATATCAAGTCATGAAAGGAACACACGTTGTCCCTTTTTTGGTGCTTATCTGAGAAGTCGTGCGCGCTCTACACGTCGATACTAAAAGTGCTTCGCCCCATTAGCTACTGCCAGATTTCTATGGACTTTAACCCTTAAACGCCGAAGCAGTAAAAAAAAAAATGTCTCCCGTGTGCCGGAGGTGTTTCAGAGTGAGCGCCGAAGCGGAAAAAATATTTTTTTCAAAAATTCACAGCGCGCTTAGTTTTCAAGATTAAGAGTTCATTTTTGGCTCCTTTTTTTGTCATTGGCTGAAGTTTAGTATGCAACCATCAGAAATGAAAAAAAATTATCATTATCATATATAAATAATGCGATATATGATAGCGCAAAAACGAAATTTCATATATAATTGTATTCAAATCGCGCTGTGCGCAAAACGGTTAAAGGTAACGAGTTACTTCTTTTTTCGTTGTAATGTACACTAAATTGCGATCATTTTGGTATATAACACATTGTAAAACGATAAAAGCAACACAGAGAAAATATTATCACAAAATAATGCATGAATTCGTAACGCACGGACGTAAACAGATATTTTTTTCAAAAATTCACCATAAATCTAAATATTGTCCTAGAGAGTTCCAATTTCTTTCAAAGTGAAGAGAAATGATTGAATATTACTATACTGTAAGAATATTAGCTTACAATTGCAGTTTTCGACCATATCTGACTAGGTAAAGTTGACCGAATGTCGAATTTTTTATATATATATTTTTCTATATGCAATTATTTCGGAAATAAGAAAAGCTACAACCTTCAAATATTTTTAGTTTTATTTTACATGAAATTGCGCACATTTTGTATATATAAAACTCTATGAAATGCCTAATATGAAACGGAGCAAATATTCCGAGAATGGAACGTACGCATTTCGGAGATTTGTGGCTGAGAATCCGCGTGCTGAGAGAAGGAAGGATTTATTTTAAAATTCACCATAAATCTAAATATTGTGCTAGAGACTTCGAATTTGTTTCAAGATGAAGAAAATGACTGAATATTACTAGACTGTAAGAGTTTTAGCTTACAATTGCGTTTTTCGACCATTTCGGTAGAGTCAAAGTTGACTGAACGTGGTTTTTTTTTCTATTTATCGTGATTTATATGCAAATATTTCAAAAATGAGAAAAGCTACAACCTTCAATTATTTTTTATTGAATTCTACATTAAATTGCGCACATTTTCATATATAAAACTTTATGTAACGGCTAATTTAAAATGGTGCAAACATTACCACAATCGCATGTATGATTTTTTCGGAAGAGTTACCGCGCGGACGTAAGGAAAAAGTTTTTTCATAAATTCACCATAAATCAAAATATTGTGCTAGAGACTTCCAATTAGTTGCAAAATTAAGTTAAATGATTGAATATTACTAAAATATTAGAGTTTTAGCTTACAATTGCGTTTTTCGACCATTTCGATAGAGTCAAAGTTGACCGAAGGTTGAAATTTTGGCACTTATCGTTATTTATATGAAAATATCTCAAAACTAATAAAAGCTACAATCATGAGTATTTTTTTGTTGTATTTTTCATAAAAATGCGCACATTTTCATATATAATACTTCATGTAACGGCTAATTTAAAATGGTACAAAAATTATGTCAAAGTGACGAAATAATTTCCGAGATGTGTCACAAGAAATTCGCGCTTGCGCGCCTGCGTAACGATTGTAAACAAAACAACACCTTGATCCGTGAACTCCCAGCATCCCCCAAGGCGCGTGATTCAAGAGTTTTCGGCTGGTAGGCCTAAAAGTATTTTTCCGCGAATTTTTAAAAAAACTTTTGTATGTCGACGTAAAATACGTCCAGTCGGCACCCGAGAGACAAAAAATGTCGACGTAAAATACGTCCAGTCGGCGTTTAAGGGTTAATTGCCTTGTGTGTATTGATGTGATCTTCTCGAAGACTTGACATGCGCCACTCTTCTCAACATGAGCTGAATATACGACTTACATACTGAACCCCAAGGGTTTTAACCCGGTAAGTATCCACCTTTGTGGCGTGTTTAGTACAAGCCCGTTGGGGATAACCTTGAACACATAAACGAAAGACTGTAAACATCATAAAGATAATGGCACCCAAGAAATATCTGTCCTAGATAGCGAACCCGGAAACCCTTGGAGGTCACTATCAAGGAAAGATTCCACTTTGTCACTCATCCACAAATTAGTTCAGACCAAATTAGTTTGAACCGAATTTCGTTTCTCTGCTTATTCCACTCCAGGGCATTCATTTATTTATCTGGCTTTCAACCCATCCATAGACTCACTCCCCAATTAACAGTCTAACATTTTAAACTTTTAGCTTCCTTAAGACTCCATCACTCCCGTGAGGAGATGTCTTTCAAGCAAACCCTTGAAACCTTGAAAATTTGGCTGTACGGTTTCGTTAAATTGCTTCATAATAATTATGAATGACATGCTTATCAATCATTTCATATTACCTAGTCGTGATATCATGAAAAGCATTGTGACTTTATAATTCCGCCCATTATCCGGTCTTATTGTACAAAGAGGGCCGATTAGATATAGAAATCATGAACTTTGAAGTGATCATCGTTTCATCGCTGTGTCAATGAGTTAAACAAATCCATTTGAGTGTCGTATCAGAAGATCCACCAGGAATACATAAGTACGTATATATATATATATATATATCTATATATATATATATATATATATATATATATATATATATATATATAGTATATATAGTCTATATAGTATACTATATATATCTATCTATCATATATCTATATATATATATATATATATTATATATATAGTATATATATATATATATATAGATATAGATATAGTATATATAGATCTACTATATATAGTATATATATATATGATATATATATAGATATCGATATATATATAGCTATATATATAGATATATATATACATTATAGATATATATCTATATATATATATATCTATATAGATATATATATATATATATATATCTATATATATATATAGAGATATATATATATATATATATATATATATCAGTATATATATATATATATATATATATATATATATATCTATATATATATGATAGCTATATATATATATAGATATATATATATCTATATATATATATATATATATATAGATAGTATATATATATATATATATATATATATATATACATATATATATAGATAGTATATATATATATAGATATATATATATAGATATATATCTATATCTATATATATATCTATATATATATAACTATAGATATATATATATATATACTTATAATATATATATATTATAGATATATCCTCTAGAGAAGAGAGAGAGATATATATCTATATGCGTTATATATAGATCGATATACTATTATATAATATATAAATGTATATATTTATAATATATATATATATATATATTATATATATATAGTAGCTACGTCTATAGAACGCCTCGCCTTCCCAGCAGAGTTTTAGTTTTTATATTTAATTATAAAAGTAGCAGCCATGCCTTCTGAAGAGACTGTTGTTGGGAGAGTGGGTATGTCGTAGGAATGATATTTCCGGTCTGACGGAAGCTTAGGGTAAGAGAGGCAAGTCACAAGAGTAGCTAGGCTTCGAGATGGATTTTAGGGACTTCTACAATAAGACCTATTTTCCTTCCCAATTTGCTGGCGTTGTGTTTACCACCTTTCAGGCAATGCTCGAGGCGGTTTTTGGAAGCCCCCGTGATTCGAAAACAAGCAGTATCGATCTCAGTCGGCTGCGAGACGTGATCTCGGACAGAGGTCAAATTGCCAGCCTCCCAAAATTAGGCCTACCCACGTCGTGCTGGTGGACACGAACCCCAGACCTGAACAGAGGTCAGGCCGCATTCTTCTACAAGGATACACAGAATATTGCATAAAGGTACGTCTGAAAGTGTAAACTTCAACCCAGCACCTTTTACTACCATACGACTCTTGCTAAATTCATTTTCAATTCTCATTTTTACCCCTTCTACATCAAAGCCCTTTGTCCTCATCGGGCCACGTGCTCCCCTTTGTGACTTGTTAAAGACCAAGCTTTCGTGTATACCTCAGTGAACCATTCGAGTTTACCTTCCCCAATGTTAGAGAATTAATCAGCCTTAATCAAAGCAAGAAGTCATTTTTCCTTTTATCTCGTTTAATCTGGGATTCTTTTCCAGATTCCATGAGTCACGTGCCGTCTCTCTGCCGCAAGTGTGCATTAACCCAAGTGAATGAAAATCAGCTTGAATTGAATGAGACTATAAGCCCCAACGTGGGGGCCAATATCATTTAACTTTTCTCCAGGCCAGCACGGGCCTTTTTGTAAATAAATAGTTTTAAAGTAACGAGCTGAGTTTTCTGGCGACCTTCCCTCTAAAGAAAGAAATTAATAACTATCAGTTTACGGTAAGTTCAAGCAATTCCCTCTTGAAATCCCTCAATTATTTCCGTTTACGTATCTAGCTTCTCTCAAGGCCCTATATACGTAACATTGGCGACCTTGCCAGGATCGAATCCGGGCTTGCTTAAAAAAGCTTGTAAATCGCGTTATCCGTTGTAAAACGTAAACTGTAAATTATTTTACAAAAAGTAAATCAAGCACACTTGCAGGGAAAGAAGACACACTGACTCACGGTAAGGTATTCCATTCATTAATATGATTATTCTATAACCAATGTTAGCTTAAGGTACGTTTAAGTATTTTTATTGTAGAAGTGTGTTAAACAAATGCGTAGGTAGAAATCTTATTATTGTAACGGCGAACGCGCCAGAGCTTTATTTTAGCGGCGAGCAAACAATTTGCCCCGCGAATTCTCTGTTACTTTGTGCTGTCCTCGTCGGACGAGACAGAGCACGTGTGTAGAATAGATGCCAGAAAGAACCAGATCAAAACTAGGAAGTGCTTTGCCAGGGTTTATTGCTGTGTTTGAAAGCCTAGCTAGTTAGGAGTGTTTTACTAATAGTTACGGCAAAAGAAGTGTACAATTCTTTTGTCTGTGATATGTTAGGGTATCCATTTTTAACTTAGTTTTCATTCCAAGTGTTGGTAACCGCTACCTCTCAGCTTAAATTCAGCTTAGAGCATTCTCGCGCCTGCGCGGTCTCAACCAACCTTCGTCTCATTCACAGCGGCAGCCATGTTTGTTTCCTCTTTCAACATTATCTAAACAATTTAAGCAAAGTAACGTAAGTCACGAAGTTTTAACGTAAATAATATCAATGTCTGTACTAGTATCTATCGTCCTGCCAGAAAAATTAACGTAATTCGCCTTGAATAAGAAAGTAGTATTTTGTGTTGTAAATTGCCTTCGCATTTACAGAGAATCAGCTGATTCGCCATCACTGCTAGCACACCGTGGTGCTAACCCGCTCTTCTCGCCTCACGTGTTTCACCTCGCATCGCTCCACTCGCGCGCTGAGCGAAAATTTAATTCACTTAACGTAACCTCATTTACAATTGTTTGCTAACATCGTTTTCAAAACCTTACCGTAATTTTTCACTTGCTTACGTAAAGTTAACGTAAATCTTAAAAGTAGAGTCACTTGCAAGAATTGTTAACGTAAAACGCGTCTTTGTGAAATTCATATTGAAACGCAAATCATTTCATAAGCGCAAGCCGCTAACATTAACGTAAAAATCGTTCAACGCGAGCGCGTTATCATTTTCATAAAACGTTTTCAAAAGCAATTCTTTCAGTAAACGTTAACGTAAGTAAATCATTTAACGCAAGTTGCGTCATATTAAACTAACATTAGTAGTTCAATTCAATATAAGGGAGTGAGTTCATATATCATTTTTCACCCTCTCCGAGAGAGAGAGAGAGAGAGAGAGAGAGAAAACCAGAACACAGTATTCACGAAGCCAAGAGTACTACATCTTACCATTAATTATAGCATGCAGAATTAACATTATTTTAGTCTCTTGTGTCTCTCCTTTACACTGAGCGTGATACGTACGCGCCTGTGTCCATTGCAGTTTGCAAGCATTTATTTCATTTATCGAGTACTTCAGCGAGTGACTGAGCATTTCTAGAATTTCCATTACCTGTCGTTGCCCGAGTGGTCTTGTTCATTTTTATCCCAAAAGACTTGCGTGTACCGCAAGCACAATTCGCACAGTGTGCCACGCAAATTCATTACTTCCAGACAGGGAAGTCGTTACCAGTTTAGGACTGGCCACCACCAGTGCACGTCAGGTCTTACCATTTTACAGTGCCACTAATTCTTGACACTGTCCATCGACTGGCTGCTGAAGTACTCCCACCTTTTACTTTCTCTCCTCCACTATTACACTCTGCCATGAGCAGTGCCATTTCACTTCAGTATATTTAAGTATACTGCATGCAGTGTCCGGGACACACCAGCACGATACCAGTGCTCCAAGGAACGCCTCCATAAATGCCATTGCACCTGTACAGGCCGTACAGGTAGCCATTAAACCTGCGTGTCCGTCCTTACGGAACGCCCAAATAATTAGTGTGTCCGTGTACAAGGGTCAGTGATCCTTCGGAACACTCAACAAGGGAACGCCTCCCAGAAGTGCCGCAATACCAGCCCTAAGTGCTGACAAACCTGCGTGTCCGTCCTTACGGAACGCCCAATTCATTAATGTCCGTGTACGAGGATCAGTGATCTTTCGGACCATCCTAAGGGAACGCCTCCCCATAAGTGCCGCGCACCTGTACAGACGTACAGGTAGCCCTATACCTGCGTGTCCGTCCTACGGAACGCTCATTCATTATAGAGTATCCACCATTTTGGATCACTGAACCAAGGAACGCCTCCTCATAAGTGCCGTGCACCTGTATTGGCACCTACAGGTAGCCCATTCCAGCGTCTCCCAACTTAGGAACGCCCTTAAGTGTGACGTACGCCGTACACTCCATTTGATTTTTTCACCTCTTTAGAAGGTGCCAATCCAGAAGTGCCACCAACTTACGGGACACTTCCCAAGTGCCACAGAGCACCCAGTCTTCTCAGACTTTTTCTCTACCACGTCGCAGAACACCTTTCCAAGTGAGTGCCACTTTCCACAGTAGGCACTCCTATTCCATTCCGTACCCTTCCTGGCCATTATTTTCATTTTCATCAGAGCCTCTACTGCAGCCTAAGGGAAATGTCTTCCCCTGCTTCCCGCGACTTCTTTGCCGTAGAGCTCGAGAGGCTCCGAGTCCTCATAACTCTGGGCAAGGAGGCTGGTTACACTGGACCAGCACTAGACCAGTGGATAAAGGCGCAGCAGGCTGCCGCGCGCCTGCAAGAAAAGGAAGAAAGGGAAAACCAGAGAAAAGCCGAGAAGCCGAGAGAAAAGAAAGAGAAGTCAGGAAAGGAAGGCAAGGGAAGAGGAGCGAAAGCATGAGCTCGCTCTCAAGGAGAAGGAACTCGACATCAAGCGGGAGAAGGCCCGTAAGGAGAGTATCCTAGCTCAAGCCACTCTGCCAGCTTCCAGCCCTGCACCCACTGTCTCTCTTAGTCCCGCCGTCTCTGGTCAGCCTGACATCCTTTCGATTTGCGAGCCTGGTCCTGATCCAGTGCCGGAGATAGAAATTCCTGCCGCATCCTGCCAGCCTTTTACCTTTTTACCGCCTACCTCCTCCCCTTTGGAAGAGGTAAGCCCACCAGTTGACCCCGGACTTGTTTCCGAGGGTGATCCAACAGAGGACGTTTCACCTGTGCCAGAGCACACTGCCAGCCTTGGTGACTCCACAGATTCGCAACCTGTGGGGCCATCTCGGTCTTATCATCCAGTGCCACGGAAGAGGTTCTGGAACACGTTCTGCCGAGACTGTGGCCGCAAAGGTCACATGTCTGCCAACTATGGAGGGTGTGCAAACCACCATATTCCTGCCATCGCAATGGCCGTCACCAATCCTTCGTCACTAGGACCCCCAGCTAAGGGCCCTATAACAGTCGCACCCCTCCAAAGCCATTATCAGCCAAGCCACGTCAGAGCCTACGACGACTCTGGCGCTCAAATCTCCCTGATACGGGAAGACCGAATCCCCCGAGGGGCAAACGTTGATAGACGTCGATTGATCACCATTGAAGGTATCAATCACATTAAACTGATCCTTCCGACCGTCCAATTGAGGGTCACTAGACCTCACTTCTCCAAAGAATGTACTCTTGCAGTTGCAAGCTACATCCCAGGAGGTTACGACCTCCTCCTAGGGCAAGACATGAAGTCTCCCTCACAATTCAAAAAGCCTAGGGGTCCTAACCCCAGGTCAATTCACTCCAAAGCAAGGAGTCACCGAAATTCTACTTCCTCTAGGAAGTACATCCACCAACAGTCTCCCCCGTTACCAAGGAGGGAGATTGACCATTCACAGTTCCGTTGCAAGACCTGTAACGTAATAGGGCACTCCACAAATTGGCCTAGGTGCCCTAGCAAGTTATGTGCAGCGGACACTGTCCAAGTTCCACAAGGCTTAGCCTTCCAAAAGAGACAGGACCCTCTGTCTCCCATAACCAAGGCACGCTGAGAGGTATTGCACCTCCGGTACCCGCCACAGGTCCAGTCGACCTCAACTCTCTGCCAGTACCACTTGGCAGCACTGAGCAGTGCCAAGCTCCGTCCAGCCTGGACGTAGAGCCACCACCGAACTTGACCTCTGCGCCTGGCCCCGAGCTAGCGCCGGCGCCTAACCTTATCAAGGATCCTCCTACAGGAGATCCTCCAACAGGCATGGAGCTTACCACAGCCCATGGCCAATCACTAGTTCCGTCTTCTTCACCCTCACCACTGTCGCCCGAGGATGAACCTCCGGCAGACCTAACCTTCATACCTCCTCTGGAAAACCAGGAACTGCCCAACCAGGAGTCAGCCTGGAGTTTTCCCCTTACGACGGCTGTCGCAGCAGCCGAAGTGAGGGCCTCCCCTGCAGTAGGTTCCACCTCTACGACGGTTGCTGCAGATACCGAAGTAGTGGGTGTTCTCCTGAAATCCCTCAGGCTACCACTGCCTCTGCTCCTGCCGGCGTTTCTGGCCTTTCCCCAGAGTCGGTGCCTCCGTCTACTCCTAGGACTGGTATAGCCAGGTCCTGGAGGAATAAGAAGAAGAAGAAGAAGGGACGTAACCAATCATTAACAAACTAACACAAAAGAGCCACATGCTCTCCTTGACACCTGTGCCCGAGGTACAGTGTCGCATTCATTTGCAGAATGATCCTGGCACCTACCCAGAGAAGGTAGCCAGCCTGATCTCTGCCAGTAGCACTAACCCTCTAACCCCTAGCCATTGTAATACTAACCCTCACTTAAATATAATTACCTCATTGCATTTCCCTCCTGGTAAATTAACCACTCATCATCCCCACGCATCATTACCTCTCATTATGTATTTTAACAGTTCCGTCGCTGAACTACTGCTGTGCGTACCACACTCTGGAATGATTGCGTCTTCATTTAACTGTATTGAGTAGGTTAGGCTAATGATTTAGTACCAGGGCATTAGGTTAGTAGCAAGTAGAATTTTCAAGTAACCTTATCTAGGGGTAGAGTAGACTGTCGTCACAAGACAACCTGTAGTTATTTATTAGGCTAGACTACATCACTATATTAAGTTAGTACACTTAGCATCTTTGCCTATAAGTTAGGTAGGCCATTGTAGTCAGCCGTATCGCTGCTCAAAAAACTTGCAAGTTAGATAGGAGAACTGGGTTGTCGAGGCGATCAACTTATTTAAGCCAAGACCTTCACGCCCGAAAGGGAGTGAATGCCTTCTTAACAGGGGGAGCTGCTACGTCTATAGAACGCCTCGCCTTCCCAGCAGAGTTTTAGTTATATTTAATTATAAAAGTAGCAGCCATGCCTTCTGAAGCGACTGTTGTTGGGAGAGTGGGTATGTCGTAGGAATGATATTTCCGGTCTGACGGAAGCTTAGGGTAAGAGAGGCAAGTCACAAGAGTAGCTAGGCTTCGAGATGGATTTTTAGGGACTTCTACAATAAGACCTATTTTCCTTCCCAATTTGCTGGCGTTGTGTTTACCACCTTTCAGGCAATGCTCGAGGCGGTTTTTGGAAGCCCCCGTGATTCGAAAACAAGCAGTATCGATCTCAGTCGGCTGCGAGACGTGATCTCGGACAGAGGTCAAATTGCCAGCCTCCCAAAATTAGGCCTACCCACGTCGTGCTGGTGGACACGAACCCCAGACCTGAACAGAGGTCAGGCCGCATTCTTCTACAAGGATACACAGAATATTGCATAAAGGTACGTCTGAAAGTGTAAACTTCAACCCAGCACCTTTTACTACCATACGACTCTTGCTAAATTCATTTTCAATTCTCATTTTTACCCCTTCTACATCAAAGCCCTTTGTCCTCATCGGGCCACGTGCTCCCCTTTGTGACTTGTTAAAGACCAAGCTTTCGTGTATACCTCAGTGAACCATTCGAGTTTACCTTCCCCAATGTTAGAGAATTAATCAGCCTTAATCAAAGCAAGAAGTCATTTTTCCTTTTATCTCGTTTAATCTGGGATTCTTTTCCAGATTCCATGAGTCACGTGCCGTCTCTCTGCCGCAAGTGTGCATTAACCCAAGTGAATGAAAATCAGCTTGAATTGAATGAGACTATAAGCCCCAACGTGGGGGCCAATATCATTTAACTTTTCTCCAGGCCAGCACGGGCCTTTTTGTAAATAAATAGTTTTAAAAGTAACGAGCTGAGTTTTCTGGCGACCTTCCCTCTAAAGAAAGAAATTAATAACTATCAGTTTACGGTAAGTTCAAGCAATTCCCTCTTGAAATCCCTCAATTATTTCCGTTTACGTATCTAGCTTCTCTCAAGGCCCTATATACGTAACAATATATATATATATATACATACATATATATCTCTCTCTCTCTCTCTATATATATATATATATATATATATATATATATATATATATATATATATATATATATATATATATATATATAGAGAGAGAGAGAGAGATATATATGTATGATATATATATATATATATATATATATATATATATATATATATATATATATATATATATATATATACATATATATATCTACACACATATATATATATATATATATATATATATATATATATATATATATATATATACATATATATATATATATTATACATATATATACATATACACTAGCCGGCAGAGCCTGGCGGCGAACAACCGTAGGCCGGCATTATGGTCTTGCAACTTTACCACTGTTATTAAAACTACCCAATATTATATTTTTTAAATGCTGCATATATGCATTTGTGGCGGGATATTCTTATCAAAACGATACCTGGTTTAAAACCATCCCAGATAAAATCTGCATATATGGTCGTAGGAGAGAAGTAAAAGCATAATTGGAATCCTCATGAAAGGTTCTATTGGAATAATGCTTCCTTTATTTCTCTACGAATAATAATAAAGAAGTTAGAATGGCACCCAGCTAAAAACCATCCCCTATAAAATCTCCATATATGGTCCAACTTTAGTTGAATTCAGCCTAGAGTTTCGCCATCTCTAGCGAACATACATACATGCATAGTCTGCCCGTCAGCTCTCTCTCTCTCTCTCTCTCTCTCTCTCTCTCTCTCTCTCTCTCTCTCTCTATATAGATATATATATTATATATATATATATATATATATATACAATATATTAATTATATAGATATATATATATTATATATATATATATATATATATTATAATATATACATATATATAATATATATATTATTAGATAATATAATATCTATTATATATCATATATATATATACGTATATATATATATATATATGTATATATATATATATAGATATATATATATATCATATATATATATATCTACTATAATACGTATATATATAATATATATATCTCTATATATATATAGTATATATATATATATATATATATATATATATATATAGATATATCATATCAGTTTTCTGTTGTATATCTCTCTGCTTGTTTGTTTGAATTGTTCGATATGCACTCCCAGACTATGAAAGCTAGGGCTACCAAATTTTCACAATAGACTCGCCTCCCCCAGGAAGATTTAAGTCAAAATCCAAAATTCTAGGGCCGTTTCTAAGGGGTTGACAGCTAGGGTTACCAAATTTTCACCATAGACTTCCCTCCACTCAGGAAAATTTCAGTCAAAATCTAAAATCTGAGGGCAGTTTCTAAGAAGGGTCATAACCCTTCTTTTTCCTATCCCCTCCTTTTTTATAGTTTTTGGAGTTGATATTTGTATGGAATAGTTTCTATAGGTACAAACAGGCTCCCCACAATATGAGGGCCATAAGGCACCTTCAGTAGTAAGGGGCCCAATCCCCCTGAGAATGGAGCTCGATGGTTTCCCACAATATCAGGGAGCCTGTGGTTTCGAATTACCGACCTGGGGAGGAGGAGGTTGTAGCCTACCAACTCCGACCTTGATAGCAGGGGGACAGGCCCCCTTTGGGAATTAGTGCCTAAAGGATCAAAGATGGGCCAACTGCATTAAAATTTGGTACCATGAGTTAACATAAGTTGCTACAAATCCATTGAACATCAGTATCAGAGTTTAACTATGGGCTGAGTTTTATCAACGGCCATTTAAGGGGGTCCTCACGAAGAAAACCTTACCTGAGCAACCTGCCGCAACATGTAGGCGCCTGCCATAGGCCGGTGGTGCCTGGCTGAACCAGTCAGTGATGCAGTAGCATTGGCTGGGCTTTCAATAACACCAAAGGAAGGTACAGCTGCTAACTAATATATATATATATATATATATATATATATATATATATATATATATATATATATATATATATATATATATATATAATCATCCCCCACATAAAACAACAATACTCCTTTTTCAAAATGAATCAGTCGCCTCCTCAACAATAGCTTCCACAACCTTTCTGAGAGATCTGACTCATTGCGTTTCCTTCTGAAGTATTGCTGCGAGCCATTACTCTCCACTGGTATCCTAATCGCCTACACCTGGCCGTGGCAATATTGGACTGCATGTTAAGCACATGGTGGATCGTTTCAAAGAATGTCATTGCTCATCACATCCGCTTATCAACCATTCGTCACAAAAAAAGAAATAAAAAAATATAACAGAGGGCTCGGCCACCACCTCTGAATGTCCTCATTCAGCCACAGTTTATATAAGATTAAAAGAAAAACACACTGGCCATCACATATTAAACAAAAACTGCAAGTCTCTGGCAGCACAAAATAAATTTGAATAGCCTGTATCCTGGCTATAATAACAGTTCAGTGCAGAGCAAATATCTTCCCATCTTGAATTTCGATGCTCCTATGCATATGTGTGTGTGTGGCCTGCAGCTGCACAGACCCACTATAGAAAGGTAAAGTGTCTCCCGGTACCACGCCCATTGTCGTCCCAAAGGCGTCGTAAATCCTGGTAGACTCGTAGATTCTTTCGCATGATGGCAGCACGCGACATCTTGCCCCACGAATTCGTAATTAAAAGTAGTTGAAGGGCGTCTTGCTGGTGTATACTCCTTAGGCGTAGGGGAATGGTGATTATGGTGCTTTCAGTATTTTCGTCAGTTAGGTCACCGGTCAATTAAAGAGGACTGATCCCTGAATGTATATCTGTCAAATAATGACCTAAAAAATTCCAAGAAATACTAATTGAATATGTCCAATTAACACCACCAATACAAAAAAACTATAATGTGGCAAAACAACTCGGATATATCACTTAACCACTGAACCAATTCCTAACTAAAACACAAGAACTGAATTTACCAAAACATCACAAGACCACAAAATCAAAGATCACCATTAATAATATAAAAATAACAACTATAACCCTGGAAAGAAAATACTAAATTCTTAAGAAATAATGATAAAAAAAACCACTCGTCAAACCCCAAACACCATTAGCGCAAACCATCCCAAACTAAACGCGTCGTCGTGCTTGCGGAAAAAAACAAACAAAAAAAACAAACTAGAAAATG
Organism: Macrobrachium nipponense; assembly: GCF_015104395.2. Taxonomy (NCBI): domain Eukaryota; kingdom Metazoa; phylum Arthropoda; class Malacostraca; order Decapoda; family Palaemonidae; genus Macrobrachium; species Macrobrachium nipponense. Next base: position 10,281,367 of record NC_087203.1, read on the forward strand.
AAAAAAGCACAAAAACTCTACGGACTACTGTCCTTACATTTTAAACTCACCATTGCTCACATACACGAAAATACCTTTGATAAAAAAGAAAATTATCCCAGGGAAAAAAAGTATCAAAACCAGCCCCAAATTACTCCAAAAATGTTCTCTCGGACTCTGATATCTACATTAACCCCACAAAATCAATAAGAACTCAAACATATCCCCCTTACTTCACTGAAGACTAAAAAACAGGAAAAAAAGGACAACCCATTCTCATTATCCATCAGGAACATGTTGTCCCCAATTGCAACATTACGTTGTCTGAATGCACATTACTTGACTCGGCAACTTCTCGTGCCTATGAGCCAAAAACACTAATGAGACATATTTGCCACTCTCTAGCCATGGCAACTAACAACTCAGAACTGCTGCAAAATGCCCAAAATACCACAAAAATAAAAATACGAAAGGCAATTATTAAGCAAAATCATACTAGGCCATCGCAGATGTGCAGTAAGCTAAATTAAAACTATAAGTCAGGACCAAAACCACGTTTTGCGCAAACAGAAGAAAAATATAAACTAGCTCCATTTCAACTGTTATATTGTCCGCTTAGACATGTGCGCCAACTTGGAAAAAAACTATATACTGACTCATATCTCAGCAAAACAGCCAAACGCTGAAACATTATCATCATATCGGCCTTTAAAAGAAAAAAAAAAAAAAAAAAAAAAACATAATGCAGAACGTGCTTCCCCAAATCTGATAACTGAATTATCACAGCACAACCACAGAAAACGGCAAATACAAACCAAGCTTAGGCTGAAGACTAACCAAAACAAGAGTCCTGAAAAGTCACTATCTATTATCGAATTATCGATAGACAAAGACATCTCATCAATCACCAAACTAATAAAAGACAATTCCACCTCCAGTAATCTCATTATTCCACAATTTCGTAGACACAGTACTCACAACAGCTTTCTGCTGACCTCAGCTAGCACCAAAAAGAAAATGCCTCTCTCTAGAACTGAACAATCAATATACCTAGTCCGAAAATAACATCATCAGCTAAAACAGCATTATAACATAATTCACCTGCTGTTAAGGGAAACTCACACTCAAAATTGTGACTCAGCACAAAAACTAACAATAATAATATAAAAACCAACCAAATTAACACCATATTAATTCCCCCGAAACAAGAAAAATATTCCCCTCCGTTTCACCAATACCCACATGTGGAAAAAACCAAATAACCCAAAATCGCTATACCTCCAAGCAGGGTAATTCAAAAAAGAAAAACTCTAATCCCCGAAAACGCCCTCAAAGCATTTACCTGATACACTTAAGAATATTACCACATACCTTCTCTCACAAAAGTTTCCACTGGTACCAAAAAATCATAATGCAACTAAATAACTGAATCCAAAACAGCGGATTAATCTGGATAGGTGCAATGGGTTCCGCACGACCCAAGGAGTGTTTAAAAAAAAAACATGTTTTTTTCCCATAAATTATCATCTATCTTGAATCTGGGTGTGATCAACCTGCAAGAGGCCAGCAGTCCACACACTACAATCATGTCAGAACCTGCATTTACCTCGTCGTTGTCCTTCCACCTTTTCTGAGAATTGCTTGGGTCGAGCTCGACCCCACGTGCCTCTAATGTTTGGGGGATCAAAAGGCAAAGTTATTAAGTCGTGATTTCTTGTCTAACTCTGTTGACACTGATATAGTTTTGTATTGTTGGAAACTGCGGGTGGATGGTGTGTGTATCTTATGCATGCAATTGGTTGTGGCTGAGATGCCTTAAATTGCCATTTTGTCCAATTTTCTTCAAAGGCCAATTTCTCAGTTTTTGCATTTTTGTGCAGTTCTCATCGACAATGGCCAGCAGGCAGTATTCTCTAGGCATGGATATCATCAACTTTCTTCTAATGGAATTAGAAAGTGATGTTGATGATAATCTAGAGGTTGCTGACACCTCCATGGCACACAACTCAAGTGTGTGAGAAAGGGTTGGAGGCGAAGCAGGTGACCTTGAAATGGCTATGAGATGAGAGGGCGAGACAGGGGTGAAGGGGGGGGGGGGGGGGGGCGGTAGCTGTGGGTATGGGTCTGTACCTTTTCTGGTGACAATAAACCAGACGCACTGTAGGAAGAGAGAGAGAGAGAGAGAGAGAATAACATTTCTGAGCTTTATCTCATGACAAAGCTTTCTAACTGCAATAATGGCTATACACCCTCATATATTATTAATAAAAAAAGACCAATTTATAGTTTTGTTTGCATAAGTCAGATAGCTCAGGTGGCAGATTTGGCAGTCGAAGTTGGTGTGGATTGTGGCCATTTTGCTCACATACCCGAAAGGTGAGTTGGCATATCTCTATATATTCTTGTTTTCTGAGGAATTTGTAATAAGTTGGTATATTTCCATGCATAAATATCATATTTTATAAAAGTTACAATGATTTTTATAAGAAATTTCATGGTGAAACCTGGGAGGTCAAAAATGACCTTTAGATTTTGCCCCTGATATAACAATAAATTACATCTTCGTGAAGATCTTCTTACATAATTCCGTTCTAGGATAATATGAGTTTATTCTAAAAAAAAATGAGCCACTTCCTAATTCATTTAGGTACCAAAAAAAAAAAAAAATCGTGAAATTTTGAAAATTTTTTTGGCCAAAAAAACTTATCCTTTTTTTCTCTATGGGTCCGACACCTTTTCTGGCAATCACATATTGTAAATAGTAGTTATAGGAAGGACTCCATCAATTTTTGTGTATATATAGATGGGTAGGATTTATCTTTTCAGAAATTTTTATTAATGCTTAAATTGAGTTTAGAAAATAAAATGTAAAGCATTCTAGTAAAAATAGAATTTTCCCAAATTTTTCTGGGTGCTGTGGTCGAGCTCGACCCGCATGCACCTTTAATGGGGTACCAATATAGCGAAAACTATCCATAGGCTTAGGCTCTGGTGGATCTCCAACAAAACAAAATACCAAATGGCCAAAATATTTTGCCCCTAATGCCCCTCGTGATTGGACTCTAAAAACTGTGCCAGTACATAAATAACCTCGAAAAACATCCCTAAGGAGCTCATATTACTGGCAAAATTACCACAAAAACAGCCATGAGCAAAAACCAAATTCCCATGTGATAAACACTTGGAAATATTTGCCAAAAACTCCCAGTAACTCACTAAAAAGAAAGAAAAAGCACAAGTGCCATATAATTGTCGTACCTTGCAACATGTACTCATGGATCTGGAGAAAAAAAGAGAGAGAAAAACTGACACCTCATCAGATACACACCTCAACTGAATACACAACAAGGGTATATGTGCAAGAGCCCTGGAAATGCAACAATTTCTGAAAAATAAATATCCAGAAAAAAAGATGCAGCGCCATTATTCACACATCCAAAATTGCCCAAAAATCTCCCCCAAAAGCTGAAACTAAAAAAAAAAAATGTACGTATCACCGAAAAATGATTCCAGGTCAAGGACTGATATATCAAAATCTACCCAAACTGTTCTGAGAGAGAAAAAAAGAATTCAAATTCTCCCATGACACCTCCTATAAAAACTTATGGGAGCGATTACTAACACCCAAAAGGGGAAAGAAAAGCCAGTGGCGCTGTTGACTGTTCCCGTGACACCTGTAACATCTTGACGACTGACATAGACTCCAAACAATTGTCTACTGAACCCATAAAAAAAAGGAAAAATTCTAGGGGCTATCAAGGAAATCCAAAGATCTGGACTGAAAGAAGGCCCGACAACTGAAGCCATAGGAACTACGACGACTCTGTCTCGCTCAACACCTGCCATCAAGGGAACATCAAGGTGTGGTCAAAACATGATCTCAAAACCATAAGATAACCAAAAATCTCTAAAATAGTCTTAGGCATTCTCCAAGGCACAAGGAAACTCGCACAAAACCTAAAAGAAAAGAATGCACCATATTTATTTCCTCTCCACGTGAAAGTACAACAAAAATCGTTCCAAAAAACCCTACAGGCGTAAATCATCTTCTCTCTCCCTCGTGACCTACAGCAGCCATCAGCTGATTTTTGCCATACCAAGGCCAACGCAACTGAAGCTTTGTTTTCAAGGCCAAATGGAGGAGACAGCAAGGAAATGAAAAGAAAGGGAGGGATTCACTCCCTCAACCCCGTACAAAGAAAAAAACTCACCCTCCCTTTGACGTTACCCTCTGGACCACACAAGCCTCACTTTGTTGGTTGCGTAGCAAAAAATACGCTGAGTGCGTATGCACAAGAGAGCTTTGTCCTCAAGCCCCAAAAATGCAATCTAAGCACCCCGAGAACTGAGCCAAGTTATGAGACCTTTACATGCGTATGTCTCCATTAAATACATGCCGAGACTAACACATCTTAAAAAAACTTTAGTACATTCTGTTTCCACGGGGGAAAATAATTCTGGTGATCTGAACTGTTCCTTTAGCCCCAAAATGATTCACACGCAAAGAGAGAAAGAGAGAGAGAAAAAAAACACAAGGGCATTAAAAAAAAATTATACTAACACTCATGCCTTCATTGAAAGAAGAGCAGGAAACACTACACTGACAGTTTGAGCGTGTGTGAAAACACGCGAATACATACATACTGAAGCCTACGTGTGTAATCATCATCCATTACCCTGAGCAGCGAACACTGTGGTGAACACACCCAACTTGCCAGCAAATCTTTGGCGGACAAAAAGGCTGACCCTAATTAAACACTTCTTCTCAGTACCAGAACAATGTCTAACTAATTCCTATCACCTGTGGCCTAGTATTTGAAATCCTAACTCATTTACACAACCAGTTTCTCCTGAAACGTAATTCAAAACAGCTTCTTATTTGCTGCCACAACTGTTAATTGGCTTAAAGGGGCACTGAGGCACTGAGCTATCCCTTTCAGGACCATATTTTTGGTAATGTGAACCAGAGCGAGGCACTGCCACCAAATCTGTTAATGCTCTCTTCAGTGAGGAGGAGAGGTGTAAAATTCACTTCTTTGAGGTATGTTGGTAGCCATGGCCTTAGAGCAGTAAGGCACTGGGTGACTTTCTCTCTCTTTCTCTCTCTCTCTCTCTCTACCAACCAACCGACCTCACGTACCACATATTCTCAGGTAGCTAAATCAGACTCGTGAACTACAAAAATACATCTATTCAAGGATGAAAAGATTAACTAAATAAATCAAATTCTCAAAGAAACAAATGTTTAACTGCATAAGTTAAAATTCAAAATCCAACCAATGCACCACTGTTATTCAAGCAGAAACCCCAAATAGCCCTGGGGATTGGACAAAACTCGTCCACCTCTTTCTCTACAATAATTAGACATCAGTCATAAGATAGATAATCAAAAAGAGTCATAGTCTCCCCACACCATTATCATGGAACTATCAGAAAAGTTCCCACTGAGGTTGCCAGACCTTCCTGACTTGCCAATGGTCCAGAAATGTCCATTTCAGTTGTGAGCACGAACACTCAATTAAATATAACTTTATACGGACATCCCAAAAACAAGGCCAGTTTTCCGACTTATGTGCTTCTCCGACTTAGTTATCTTACCTTCCCATTATGTAAGGGAACACTCGTACGTACACAAGCCCGAACTTTCTCACAAGACGCTCCCCTTGATATGACGTCACTGATTCGTCGCAAGTTCATTGCACTGGAACAGATGCGTGACGTCATATACAATTCATTATCGCGCCCGCAAAATCAACCCAAAACCAGATCATTGCTTCCGCTCATGCGCGGACATAAACCGTGGCCTGTCTTTGCTTAGGCATCGACTTACCACCTGGCACCACCCCGGAGCTCGCTTTGTCTCCGTGGGAACTAACGCTGAATCTATCATTTCAAGATCCCGCTTGCTTCCATGGGGGTTAAAATGATGATATCTATTGTTTCAAAGAATGTCACTGCTCATCACATCCGTCTATCAACCATCAGTCAACAAAAAAGCAATTTAAAAATATAATATATAAAACTGCAAAATACTAACAATATTTGGGATACTCTCCCTACTAAAATTTTTGTAATATTCCAAAAGGTAATGTTATGAAAATCTCATACTTCCCTTTGCACTTTGAACCAGGGCTGCAAGAGAAATGTGAGTGCTTTACCCCCTTTGCTTCAACGAAGGATGCGAATTTAATAGCAGCTCATCGCACTTATATCATCAGACGTCTTATGCATATGCTAAACGTTGGCATAAATCCCAACTCGCTCCTTACCATATAATGCTAAGCATTTTCGTTTTCTTTTCTTTTTTATTTATTTATTTATTTATTTATTTATTTATTTATTTATTTATTTATTTATTTATTGCATGTTCGTTCCACTAATATCTCTCTCACGGTCACAACTAAAATTCTTCAGATTATCCCTTCCTTAAAATATAGTGAAACTGTGTAATCTTTCTTTTTGTAAGACCAAAAATTTAAAGTGAACTT
>NC_087203.1:10292833-10309724 GCF_015104395.2 Macrobrachium nipponense
ACAGGTATTAGTGATGGATTTCAGTGGGTTGCGAGACTTGTCTGCTTACGGTCTCAGATGATACACATTGGTAAAAAAGTGAGCCATCAATGACACACTTTTGAAAACTGGTCGTCTGTTTTCATTTAACTTCATTGGTATCCATTACAGCTTCCATTAAACTGCATCAATACAAGATGAATACAACTTTGACATTAATAAACCTAGTAATTCTGAAAGATCGTCAACATTAGTACAAAAGTCTTTCGGTATAAAAAACGGATTGACTCACAGCTGATGTAAGCCCATCAACATGCTTTCATTTAAAGTATTATCGCCATTTAACCTTTTAATTTGGAAAGATCGCCACCATTAGCACAAAAATCTGCTCCTGTCGAATACAGAGTGAGCGTAGATCAGAAACTATAAATACTCATTTGTCAGATAATTGAATTTCGAATTACATCCCAATCCGACTGACTTTTAATATTAAATCGTACGAATTTGTTTCAAGCATTTACGTAACTGGTGCTACCGTTACTTTTGTGATTTGGGCTTTATTGACTGGTCGATTTGATAAAGATGAATACAGATAAACTTTTGTTCCAGACTACATGGACAATACTTACTCAAAGAATATGGAAGTAGCAGGATCTTCATACGCAAAAATATGTTCATAGACAGACACTGTCATGAATCGGGTAACTTTCCATTGACAAGGAATAAAGGAGAGGCTAATGAACCTAGCAAACGGAGACAGTTGTTCCTGTAGCTGTAAGGATGAATGATGGTTGAGTTTTATTAAAGCGCGAGGTACAAAAATGAAGCCTCTGCTATGAAGTGCGGCGAGCTCTTAAAGGACAGCAAACAAAAGAGAGGGAAGCGAGAATATATACATAATGAAACACTTCAGAACAAGTTCCTTTTGCCTAAGTCACGCCCTAAGTCCTGTACAAAAGAAGGCACCCATTTATGACTAGACATGTGAACAAAAATGTTTGTGAGAATGTGTTACCTGACGGAATATGTACCTAAGTTGAGGACGGCTGTTGACACAGAAGAGGGATTTGAGCCTACTTAACCATATTCATTATGTGTATCACTTTATAAAACTAAGAATTCTGAAATGAAACTTTGTTGTTCATCTACACTACAGTTCATAGATACTAGCAATTCTTTTGTATATCATTTGCCAATACATTCGATACTTTACACTTCAGATCAGTTGAGGGAATGTGTTACACTACTCGCTCCAAATTCCAGAGCTATAAAATGATTTCCTAGTTTGATCTTCTTAACTCTAACACCTGTGGATAAAATGAAAATATATTATGAGAATCCTGCCTATGGTTTCACACCACCTGTTCCATAGGATACCTGTTGACGGAGTAATGGACGCTCGTGACCAATGCATTCTCCTGTCTTCTTCATCTCTCTCTTCACCACAGCGGCGACACACAACAGTCGGCTAACAACTAAGTAGTTCATTTAGGCTTTGGGGTCAATAAGACTATGGCTTTCAGGTCATTTCCCTCTTCGCCCACAGAGAGAGAGAGAGAGAGAGAGAGAGAGAGAGAGAGAGAGAAGAGAGAGAGAGAGAGAGAGATTTCTGCTGTAAACGAGGAGAGTCGAGTTTCACTGGGCATTCCAAAGAAACTCGACTCTTTTGTTGATGTGCACTAAAAAGGAAACTGTTGAAAAACAAAATTCTGAAAAACAGAGCGTCTCGCAAGCCCCTTTCACCTGTCCAAATGAATAACCACAACGGAAACTCCTCCTCGCACTTCTCATGTGTCAGTAAGAAAGGGGTTCTGCCGAGAGACATTTTAACAAAGTCGTCATTGATCGCGCGCACCTTTCACAGTCACCATTATTCTTCTACAGTTTTCTTTTTGGTCCTCATACGAGGTTGTCCTTATAAATGCTCTTCATATCTACGTTTCATTGAACTAATTTTAGTGGCATGCATTGCGCGGAACGTAACGGGATATAAAATTTTGGCTAAAGGCCAAGTACTGGGACCTATGAAGTTATTCAGCGCTGAAAAGGAAAGTTAGAGTAAAAAGGTTTTAAAGATGTAAAGGAGGGCAATCTCGTGGTTGCGCTATGAAACAATCGTTAAGAGGTGGAAAGTACGATGAAACGAAAAGAATATCTACGGAGGTAACATTAAAATGAATGAAAATGTTGCAGATAGATTCGAAGGACCTTAAGTAATGCCTACAGTGCAATGTGAGAGATGCACTGACGGCTGTACCCCCATGATATACGGGGTGTATTGCATGCAGATCAAATACTTCAGAAGACAACAACACCACACTACAGTACTTAGAGAAATGAAATGGCTGCTTGTTCCCCGAGACAGCATTTTGCTTTTGAGGTGGAAACGTGATCCTATGCAACAACCCGTAAAACTATTCTAATTAAAAAAATCATTTCGATCTGGCGTAATATTATTTATTTGGGTGTTATGGCGCTCATTTGTTTTTGTGGTTTTCACTCTCAATCTGTCCATGTAGGCAGCACTGGTACGGCACACATCATCGCATTGAACTAAATTTAATCAACGAGATTGACTTGTCATACATGAAAAGAGCAATTAATTATGTTTACCTGTAATTTATTCATTTAATGTGGAATCAGTTTTCGCCGCTTTTGCTTCCAAATCTGGTGGTAGCACGATATTAATGTATATGGAACAAAATATTTGGTCAGATCAAAGCTATTACACATTTGAACGGAAAAATAATTTATTTGCAAAAAAATGTAATTAAGAGTTCAGCAGCGGTTCAGGTTCTGACTTTATATACCAAACTATAAAACACTGCACCATAAAACTCCATTAGCATTCGCCATACTTTTCAAAATAGTGAATGCATAAGATAAATAGCGCCAGACTCATTCTGCAGGCACTAATCTCTATTGATATATACCCTTCTTGGTGGGGAAATTCTGTTATTGCCCGTTATGATTACACCTCTTGGTGCACTGCAGGATATTTGTATAACAGCGCAACGTTCGCCTTTTGATGCGGAGTCACCCTCTGACACGGAGCACTGATAGAAAGTCTTCCTTTCTCTCAACTAGAAATCAAGTGAACTGTCTTTCTGGTAGTTAATGGGGCTGATTTTTCAAGTTTCAGACCCCAATAACACATTAAAGAATTTAGCACACACACACATACACACACACACACACACACACACACACACACACACACATATATATATATATATATATATATATATATATATATATATATATATATATATATATATCATGTATATATATATATATTGGCATCGATGACCTAAGCTGTTGTGATGCCATGGTACATTTTTGCATCAATCAAACAATCAATCAATCAATATATATATATATATATATATATATATATATATATATATATATATATATCCTATATATATATTTTCTAGGTGACCAACCCAGTGCTGCCCGGGAAAACTCTGAATGACTACCCATAAACTCTATCTCTCTCTCTGTCTCTTTCCCTCTTTCTCATTCCTAACACTCCCTCTATTTTCTCACTTTTCTCTCTCCCTTTCTCCAGCTCTCCCTCACTCTTTCCCTCTTTCTCCTCCCTAACATCCCTATAATCAGTCTCTCACTTCCTCTCCCTCTCACTCTCTCTCTCTCTCTATCTCACTCTCTCCCTTCTGATAGTTGCTTCAATTACATTGCCCAGCATTTTTTATATTTTACATTTCACCCGTTCTCACCCACCATTCCTATCGGGGCAGAACTTGGGCTTAAAGGGCATTGGGAGAGCCACTATTTATCTCAGTGACCTCAGTAACTATGTATTTGTCACTAATAACTGTTGTTTTCAGTTATTTTTAAATGTCACCCCTTCCCACCCCCATCCCCCATAGTGGCAGTGATGTCTGACCTCCAGAGTATTCTTTTCCATGTAGTCAATTATATGTATACTGAAATGAGGTATGATAAACCAGTAGAGTTTATTTACTAAGTTCATGGGCAGAACCAGTCCCATTCCAGTCCCATTCAGGAATGCCTTTCCACAACCACACACCCTTTGGTGCCCTTTGATGTTATTTATGTCTTACCCTTTCAGGGTTCTTTTCCAGATAGTAAGTCAAATGTATACCAAGTTTGACTGAAATTGCTCAATGCATTTCAAAGTTATGGTGCAACACACACATACATACATACATCCATTATATATATATATATATATATATATATATATATATATATATATATATATATACATATGAAACAATATATATATTCATATATATATAAAACTATATATATATATATATATATATATATATATATATATTTATGAATAACAGTTATTCATATATATACATATATATACATATATATATTTATGATATATATATATATATATATATATATATCTATTATATATATATATCTATATAGTATATTATATATATATATGAATAACTTGATCACGAAGTATATAAAACATGATGCTATGTATTAATAAAGGTTTTTGTCACGAAGGAAAACAATGAAAAAGCGAGATAGCCAAGCACTTTCGGTTTAGTTCGACCCTTTGCTCAGGCACAACTGATTTTACAGAGGAAAAACATAGTCAGGGTAGGCTTAATATCCAAACTGACACTACAAGATTAGCAATAAGGCCGATTTCACTCTACAGAAACGAGGAAACGCCTGAGGGCAGCCACACCTTGGAGGATACAAACGCGGTTAACAGACGATTCATCCAGAAAACGATACATTTTGAAAAAAAAGGAAGCATATACAACTTATTATCATGAAATTTACAAAAAATGTTCCCCCCCAAAATTATTAATGAAAAGACGACAAAAAAAAATATATATCGAGCAAGAGAGAGAGAGGGAGAGAGAAAATATCGAGCGAGAGAGAGAGAGGAGAGAGGCGAGAGAGAGAGAGAGAGAGACGACGAGAGAGAGATTGGAGAGAGAGAAGAGAGAGAGAATATCGAGCGAGAGAGAGCGAGAGAGAGAGAGAGAAGAGAGAGGAAATAATAACTATATAATGTGGGACTAATTTATTAGTAGTTCATTTATTTTAAGGTCCTTCATAAACATTTTACAAATATACTGGTCCAAATGGTACATTCCCGGACTAAGATTTAGGTTGTTTTTATTAGTGATTTGTATAATTGCTGATTCCAGTAAATTTCTTGAAACATAATCATTAGATCTAGCAATTACAACATCATTTACAAAATTCCTTGTAAGGATTGCCAATCGTTTTACGTTGGTCAGTCAAGTAAAAATTTATGTGTACGTATTAAGCAGCATATGTATTCAGTTAGAACAGCCCAGACTTCAAATGCACTGTTTATCCATCTGAGTGAAAAATCTCATTGTATTAATTGGGAAAATACCTCTGTAATTGCTAGATCTAATGATTATGTTGCAAGAAATTTACTGGAATCAGCAATTATACAAATCACCAATAAAAAACAACCTAAATCTTAGTCCGTGAATGTACCATTTGGACCCGTATATTTGTAAAATGTTTATGAAGGACTTTAAAATAAATGAACTACTAATAAATTAGTCCCACATGTATATAGTTATTATTTCTCTCTCTCTCTCTCTCTCTCTCTCTCTCTCTCTCTCTTTCTCTCTCTCTCTCTCTCTCTCTCTCTCTCTCTCTTGCTCGATATTCTCTCTCCCTCTCTCTCTTGCTCGATATATTTATATTTTTTTCATCTTTTCATTAATAATTTTTTGGGGAACATTTTTGTAAATTTCATAATAATAAGTTGCCTCCTTTTTTTTCAAAATGTATCGTTTTCTGGATGAATCGTCTGTTGACCGCATTTGTATCCTCCAAGGTGTGGCTGCCCTCAGGCGTTTCCTCGTTTCTGTAGAGTGAAATCGACCTTATTGCTAATCTTGTAGTGTCAGTTTGGAAATTAAGCCTACCTTGACTATGTTTTTCCTCTGTAAAATCAGTTGTGCCTGAGTAAAGGGTCGGATTTTTCATTTTTTCCTTCGTGGCAAAAACCTTTATATATATATATATATATATATATATATATATATATATATATATATATATATATATATATATATAATATATATATATACATATATATATATATATAAATGAGAAAATGTCAGTTTGGTTTTTGGTCTGTTTGTATAAACACTATATAAATCCACATTTACAACCAATTTTGATGAGTTTTTAAATATATGTCGATATAAAACCAGGAGAGGTCATGGTGGTAACAGAATTAAAATCAGACCATTGATTTGATAAAGTGAGGGTGGGCCTGGAAGGGCGTTAAATGAAAAAAAATATTGAAAACAACAGATGTTAGTGTCTAATCCATAGTTTTCAAGGTCGCTGAAATGAAAACTGATAACAATCTGCAATCTTAATTACAAACTATAACGAACTATTCTACATATATCACCGAATCTTTACTTTATCAGAATGTATCCTAGCAGTGACATTCTTGATGCCTTTAAAGTCCATGTTCAGCCCTGTTAGGAAGGGGGTTGGGAAACGACAGATATTAGGGCCTAATCCATAGTTTTTGAGGCTGCTGAATAGAATAGTGAAAATCCCAATACCGTTTAAGTCCAAGTTCAGCCCCAATAGGGAGGGGGTATGAGAAATGGATGGAGGATCATTTCTGCTCTAATGACATCGGTAGGAACTGAATCCCTGAAAGGATGGCACTAACACAGTTAGAGAGAAACAAGTGTAAGCATAACCTACTTGTTTGAGTCAATAATATTTTATCAATTATGTTGTTGAGCAAACCAAGTAGAGTGCCAGGAAGCCTAACCCAAATATCAACCCACCCCTGGAATTCTCGAGCTGACCACTGAGGTAATTCTGCCGCAAGTTATCAGTATAACGGTTCAAATTACTACCCATCAGGCCCCAACATTTTCAGATAGTACACTCCCATCAAAGTTCTTACCATTAGCTTAAAAAAATATGTCTCATTCCCAGCCATGTTACCTTTTCCTATTTGTAAAGACAGAAAATGTAGTGAAAGTGGAAATCCACGCTTTTTAATTGATAAAAAGAGAAAATAATGGCTAAAACCTTGGACTCGAACTCAAAACTCCAAGGGTTCATAAGCCCCCAAAAAATAGCTGTGGTCGTACATAAATATATAAACCCGCCGCCTAACAACTTTATGACAACTATTACCTGTTGGTAGCGGGCGCCCTCTCTGCAAACATTGTCAACTAGGCTAATAAGCTCACCTAAATATAAAAATATACTATTTATTACCCAAAGCAGATGAACATAAAATGGAACAAAATGATTAATAAGTCATGTTTAAAAAACCCAAGTATGCCCCACAAAGAACTGTAAATTATCATTCCACTCTCCTGGATTAGTCTAAATAATCACCCCAAAATCTCAAAATGTCAACTGCTACATTTCAATAGTCAGGCTTAGAGAATCCCGTTTCTAGAACAATGATATGGGGCCCATCTGTAACAAAGAGATATATTCATTATATTCCCTATTACACAATGTTAAATAAATGTATACACTTCTCACTTCTCTCTTTTCAAAGGCAGGAGGGGGAAAAAAAGAAACATTGAAATTACACTCACATCTTCATATGACTGGAACCCAAACTCGTATACGCATCTCATGTATGTGTAACCCATTCACCACACTCACGAAACACTTTAATATGTCAAAATTAATCTTTTTCCCTCACAATTCCAAGACACTAGTTTTCATAAATCACTGACCAGCTAAAACTATCTGAGATGCAGAGAGACGCCCGACGCTTCGAACACCAAACCATTGAATCAGCAAAATGAACCCTGAGTTGCCTGTAACATAATTATAATACCTTTTCCTACCAAAAAATATATGTCTAACTAGTCACCAGTCTCTTCGTTAGCATACCTACAGCCTATAAAATGTATAAAAATGTATAAAAAGCTTCGTAAACACTGCCACCAATAACTATAGACCCCCGCCTAACAAAACTACATAAATGACAAATCTTACCTGTTGGTAGCGGGCACCCTCTCTCTGCAAACATTGTCAACTAGGCTAATAAGCTCACATAAATACAAAAATATTCTATTTATTACCTAAAGCAGATGAACATAAAATGGAACAAAATGATTAATAGGTCATGTTTAAAAAACCCGAGTCTGCCCCACAAAGAACTGTAAATTATCATTCCACTCTCCTGGATTAGTCTAAATCAGTGGTTCTCAACCTTTATATGACCATGCCCCCTCTAAGAGTCGGTCCTTCCTTCCACGCCCCCTTGCACATATGAGTAAAATTCCCTCCCAGACTAGAAAAAAAGAGAAAAAGAAGGAGTTTCGAGGGATAGGGAGGGAGGTCAATAACTACAAAACACTGTCAGCCCAATGAGACTAACTAGAGTAATAGACTCTAGGAAAGTAACGTTTATAAACTTTTGCATTTTTTCATAAACCTCTGAATATTAGTTCCTCACTCATTAAGAGAATAACGAATATAATTAGAAAATGTTTGTATTCATTTTTCCCCAGGGCCCGCGCCTCCCCTGGAAATTGCTGATGCCCCCCAGGTTGAGAACCACTGGTCTAAATAATCACACCAAAGTCTCAAATTGTCAACTGCTATATTTCAATAGTCAGGCTTAGAGAATCCTGTTTCAAGAACAATGATATGGGACCCATCTGTAACAAAGAGATATATTCCCTATTACACAATGTTAAATAAATGTATACACTTCACACTTCTCTCTTTTCGAAGGCAACTGTTTCTAAGTCATTTAAATATGGGCCATACCTTTTTGATGATGGGCCTTGCCTCAACACCTGGTGTCCTCTGAAACCGTCTTCCTTCCTATCTCAAAGGAATGTGCTTTTCTCTTAAGTGTCTTGAACGGCCGGACCTGTTATGCATGTACAAATGAATGTACACACCTACCACACCCCAAGATCGCCCGTGGCAACAGCCCAAACAGCCACCAATAATGCACAAACATCAAATTCCTTCATTCACAAAGGCTATCTCTAGGCGCTCTCTGTCTCTAAGCCAGAGAAGCTGATACATCGTGTAATTCACTAACACATCAACTCATACCTATAAGAAATATACCAAATGCTCGTTGACATTTCCATGATGGGGCTTCTTCTGTGGGGTCAGATGTGAAATTAACGAGTTGTCTCCTTTCTCTCTTGTCTTTCCTAAATTCCTATCCAGTTCATGTTTTATGCTGTACTCTTGCTCTTCAATATCCTGGCTTTCCTACTGGGTTTCATCTTGGTTCACTTTCTTTCCACAGTTCCACGATATCAGTCTTTGATATCCTAGTCTGCTTTCAAGCCTCAGACCTTCAGTAGTTCCCTCAATTATAATATGACCTTCCTAATACATTGCATCTGCAAACCTCAACATTTTCTAATCAAACCTCTTTCAAGTCGTCTCCAGTTTTTTACGAGCCGGCCTCCGCTGCGTAGAAGGATAAACGTAAATTGAAAAATAAAAAAAGAAAAAATAATACACTACGTACATACAAACACATTGTGCATTTAAATATTCCATCTGTTATATTATACACATTATGAATAAAATGACGAAACACTTCATGATTGTGGTCTAGATCTAAGTAAAAAAAAAAAAAAAAAAAAATGGCTGTCTGGAAGGAAATATCAGACAATGAGCCTGTCTCTCTGCAATAAGCTGAATGTAATTACCCTCTTGCTTGCACTCACAGGGAGATGTCTCTGATTGCACAGAATGATATTAGCCTTACACGTGGAAAGATTTTGCATGCATGCTTAGCATGAGCTTGTTGATTTACAGCCGATTATTATTCTCATCTTGAACTTGCATAGCATGCAATGGATATGCAACCCACTCTCTTATTGTTGTACCCTTGATGCAAGATCTTGCTCAAGATACATTGCATTACAAATGTTTTATATGTTGTCAAAAACACTCCGTGGAATTTTTACTTCATATGGCTTTATTATCGAATTGTAATATCTAAAATCATCCTTCCTCTTGACTCCAGACCTCGCAATAGTGGAAGTGACAGGTTTTTTTGTCATAAGAAATCTTTCCCTTTATTTCTTTTATCACTATTATAACATGTACAGGCATACACATAGACGAACAGACATTCATTAACAGAGAGTATGTATTGTGATGGGTGACTTGAAAAAAAAAGAACAGATAATTCTTTCCCTGGTAAAATAAATATAGATTAGTTGGATTGACATGAAGATAAAATCAAAGGCCTTGTTTGTAAAACCTTGGCCTAAATAACAAATGAACCAGCGTATTTTCAGGTTGTTCGCTTGTATATATATATATATATATATATATATATATATATATATATATATATCATATATATATATATATATTGTTCAAGATTTTAAGCCAAAACCAAGGAAAGTAAAGTCTTTTACCAAGTTTCATGCATCTTTGCCTATATGCAAGTTGCCCCTCTGAACTTGAGCATCCATTCTCTCAAAAAAGCTATCTCTTCTCCCACTGGTTGTCAGATTTACCCCCTACAGAGACAAAGGATTTTAAAGGAACAAAGGCCAGCGGCTCGTTCTCAGAAGAACACCAGACCTAAGAGAGGTCAGATCTCCTCCTGCACCTACCAGACGCCGCCTTCTCCCCCTTTTCTGCTTCCCCATTGTTTTTTTCTGGGAACTCCCAAGTATTTTTTTTAAAGTCCATAGTGCATGGAAACATCAAGGAGAAGACTACAAGCCATCAAGATCCAGGTACTGTGAGAGTAATTAAAGTTCAGCCAGGGAATCGTTTTACCTTTGTCTGTATTTCGTTTCCTTTTTCCACGGCGACTTGTGTAGCTTCTCATTCCCCCATCTGGGCTCAATTCTGTGATTACTCCCCTTGTGATACTAGTGAAAATCCCCCTAGCAAATTCAAGCAATGGAATAGTTCTCTTTGTGTAAATTCCCAGTCATTTCATTCCCCCCATGAGTGGCCTTTTGATTGAAAGAAAGTAGTGTGTAACGTTCGCTCTCGTGGTGCCCCCCCCCAACCCCCCGCTTTATGCCAGTGTCCTATCAATTTGCAGACAAACACCGTGCCTGATTGTGGTAGAAGTTGGAAACCCTTGGAGCAAGCTTGCATTTTCAATCCGTTTGCACAAAATTTCTGAATGCCGTGACTGGATTGCTCCAGCCACGTGTTCCGGTGGATCAACCAAGCGACCCCCTTTTTTTTAGTCTCCTGGACCTCTGTAAATTCATGTAAATACAGTGCATTTAAAACTAAAATCCAGCTCTTATGTAAATTCCTCCTTCCTCAGTAATATTGGCCTTATGCCTGAGTAGATTTTTTTTCTTTGTGTTCTGATCTCTCGTCCTCCTTTCAAGGCCAAATTTTTCAGTGTTAACCACATTTTCCAGGAGTGAAGGAGCTAAAATCAGAATAATATATATATATATATATATATATATATATATATATATATATATATAAACATATATATATATATGTAATGTACATACATGAGATGTACGTTGAAGCCCTCAGTTTAAGAAAAATATGACGGATATTTAAGGACAATATTTTTTTCACTTCTAATGAAAGAAAGACCACCCAAGACGGCATACAGAACCCATATCTACCACTCCCTTAGTCATTAAAGACTCAATATGACAGATTTGCCTACTTTGCAATTCCCCCAAAACTCCACCTCTCCTACAGTTAAATGGACCTCCATTGTCATCTTTTTTCCACACCTAGTGCTGTCGCCCAGATTTCATTTCCAGGCAAAACCGATAATGCCCCAAGAAAAGCCGGCACCCAGATGTGACAGACAAAGGACAAGGGGAAAGAAGGTGGGAGAAGCAAGTCTAAGATTCATTCTCATAGCAAACTCAGTTCTGTTCACACCAGTGGAATCTTCCCAGTCACATACACAACCTCTCACTGTCCGGGGGTCAAGACTTCTCTCTCCCCCAAGCTCATTACCCTGTGCACAGCTCTCTACTTCAAGACTCCGATTGCAAAGAAAAGAATTAGGGGAACGCCAGATGTTGTGTACCTCACCCATGATCCATGTTTCCAAAGTGATCCATACAGCCAACCATTCCCAAGTCCCAGGGTGAAAGAATGAAGAGCTACTGGTAACTAATATTTTATGATTGGCAATTATTGAAACTAGTATTTTATTCCTTTAAATTCCGGGTTCTTCAAAAGGGATTTACATTTTCTTGGGTTTACATAGTGGCACTATTTGATTTGTTAATTAACGTAACCTCAGTGCCACGGTGCTAGTACATTCAGCTCCTGTGTAAAATTCTTCTGAGTGACATAATAATCTTAGTTATATGTAACTTTGCATTTCTCTTAAATCCATCATTTTTTTAATATCCTTTTCTCCCTCTTCTCTTTTGTTACTTGCATGGCTGCCAGCCTTGTCAGATGTCAGTTAAATTTAGAATAAATCATAAACCTCACACAGCCATGCAAGTAACAGTATATATATATATATTATATATATAGATTATATATATAAATATATATATATTATATATATCATATATATATATATATATATATATATATATATATATATATAGTATATAATATATATATATATATATATATATATATATATATATATATATATATATATTATATATATATATGAAGGAAAATGCTTGTTTGTTTGAAAGCTATAAGAATCCACATTTCTTGACAGATTTTGATTAGATTTTATATATAAGACCATAGCTAACTGAAAATTAATGGTGAAAACAGAATTAAGATTGGAACATAGGTTGGATAAATGATGGGTATGGGATATATTAGTGTCTAATCCATAATTTTTGAGGTTGCTGAAATGAATAGTAACACTCCCGATGACCTTTAAGTCCAAATTCAGCCCCAATAAGAAGGAGGTGGGAAGTGGTTGACACATAAAAATGGTAAAAAATGACAGATTTGAATGTTTAATCCATCCTTTTGAGGTCCTTCAGCCCTGATAAGGGTAGGTGGGGGATGACATAAAAATTATTGAAAAAGACAGATATATTAGTGTCTAAACCATAACTTTAAAGGTTACTAAGATAAACAGTGGCACTCATGATGCCCTTCAAGTTCAGCCCCAATAGGAGGGGCGGGCGATGAGAAAGGGGTGGGAAAGAGTGTGATGGGTAAAAATAACCAAAAATGACGATATTAGTGTCTAATCCATAGTTTTTCGAGGTTGCTGAGACGATTAGTGACTCTTGATGTTCTTTCAGTCCAAATTCAGCCATGAAGGTCGAGAAGTAGTGAAATGTAAAATGTCAGTATTGCTGGGCAATGTAATTGAAGCAACTATCTTAACAGGAATGAGAGAGAGAGAGAGAGAGAGAGAGAGAGAGAGAGTTTATCGATGACTGAGCAGCATTGGGTTAGTCAGCTAGTGTATATATATATATATATATATATATATATATATATATATATATATATATATATATATATATATATATAAATTATAACATACACATGCATAATATATATATATATATATATATATATAATATATATATATATATATATATATATATATATTATATATATATATTATAACATACATCTTGTGAATGTATGTTATAATATATATATATATATATATATATATATATATATATATATATATATATATATATATATATATATATATATATATATATATATATATATATATATATATATATATATATATATATATATATATATATATAATTTTCGTTAAAAGCAATTGCTTTAGTGGCATCAATAAGTTTCTTGCAGGTATCTTCATACCGACGAAGTTTTTTCCGATTCTCGTTCGTCAATTTCTGGTGAAATATACGCAGACTTCCTTCTTCCATTTATTGAATTTTGTCACGACAGCTGTTTCGCCTTATGGCATTATCAAGCGACTACTGACTTACAATCTGACCTTTCGGCCTATTTATCTCATCGTGTGGGAGGTATGACCTCGAGGTATGGGTACTGGTTAGTCTAGGGATTAACAGCTTAAGGGCGTTGTTTTAGTTACAAAGAATATAAGGACATATGTACTGCGACAATAAGAGTGAAAGTTTAAACAGTGGTTAAATAAATATTCAAAATACAATGCCATGTGCTAGAGTTTCCTTAAATGTATGTTTAAAATTTAATATGTTACATGTTGGTTTTAGATAAAAATTACAAAATTACATACAGGAATGAAAATGAATATAGAAATCTAAATACGGGAGTACAAATATATGTATATATTTTATAGCATGCATAAAGGTACAAGAGATAATTTCTGTTTATACATAAATGTGTATGATTTAAATTTGAGTGTGTGTGTGTGTGTGTGTATGTATGTCCAAAATGGTCTACGTTGGTTAACGGTTGCTGATTCGTGTTGGGCGGGGTCTCAGCGACCTGAGTAAGGATGTTACTTGACTTTCGCTGACGCTGGGTCTTCTCATGCCTTCCAAGGGGCGCGATGTTCTCGGTGGATTGGGGCGCGCTGTCTGGTCCCTGTTGGCTTGGGTATTCCTTCTCCTGCTGGAGGGGAGTATATGGTCCGATTCTTGTTGGACGTTCAAGGTCGGCTTCTGAATAGCGATGCTCACTGCTTCCGTTATTAAGAGGCGACCGTAGTTGTCTTCTCTGTGTACGACCTGGGTGCCTTCTATGAGCTCTTGTAGAGATGGCTTCCTGTCGTGAACATCTATGTAATGTTGATGGATGGCCCCTTGATTTCTATGAGCCAGCAGACGTCTCCGAAGGGTCGTTGTAGTGTGCCCGATGTAGTTTTGGCTGTGAGGTTTACACACCTCCTCTGGACAAGTAAATTTGTAAACTACATTCGTGCACATCTCCTTCGGTCCCCCCGGAGCGGTGCTGTTCTTCATTATTAAGGCTGCTACAAGGTTGGGCTTACTATATATCCTGAGGTTTATTTTATGGTAAGGGGCTTTTGGGATTACGCCTCTGTTTATTATCCCGCGTAGTGTGCAGCAATCCTCCTTGTATGCAGACCCATAATGTACACGATGGTAAATAATCAAGTTTTCCTCGTTTTTCGCCATGGTGTTGGGTTGGTAAAATTCGTCCATTTTCTTTTTTATTGCTGCTTCGATAATTTGATCTGCATACCCGTTGTTTGTCAGCAGTTGGCGAATTCGGTCGAGTTCGTTATGTATATCTTTCCATGATGAGCTGTGTGTGAAGGTTCTGTTGACATACGCACTCACGACAGACTTTTTATATGCGTCCGGGCACTCCCCGCGTGCGTGCGGGGAGTGCCCGGACGCATATAAAAAGTCTGTCGTGAGTGCGTATGTCAACAGAACCTTCACACACAGCTCATCATGGAAAGATATACATAACGAACTCGACCGAATTCGCCAACTGCTGACAAACAACGGGTATGCAGATCAAATTATCGAAGCAGCAATAAAAAAGAAAATGGACGAATTTTACCAACCCAACACCATGGCGAAAAACGAGGAAAACTTGATTATTTACCATCGTGTACATTATGGGTCTGCATACAAGGAGGATTGCTGCACACTACGCGGGATAATAAACAGAGGCGTAATCCCAAAAGCCCCTTACCATAAAATAAACCTCAGGATATATAGTAAGCCCAACCTTGTAGCAGCCTTAATAATGAAGAACAGCACCGCTCCGGGGGGACCGAAGGAGATGTGCACGAATGTAGTTTACAAATTTACTTGTCCAGAGGAGGTGTGTAAACCTCACAGCCAAAACTACATCGGGCACACTACAACGACCCTTCGGAGACGTCTGCTGGCTCATAGAAATCAAGGGGCCATCCATCAACATTACATAGATGTTCACGACAGGAAGCCATCTCTACAAGAGCTCATAGAAGGCACCCAGGTCGTACACAGAGAAGACAACTACGGTCGCCTCTTAATAACGGAAGCAGTGAGCATCGCTATTCAGAAGCCGACCTTGAACGTCCAACAAGAATCGGACCATATACTCCCCTCCAGCAGGAGAAGGAATACCCAAGCCAACAGGGACCAGACAGCGCGCCCCAATCCACCGAGAACATCGCGCCCCTTGGAAGGCATGAGAAGACCCAGCGTCAGCGAAAGTCAAGTAACATCCTTACTCAGGTCGCTGAGACCCCGCCCAACACGAATCAGCAACCGTTAACCAACGTAGACCATTTTGGACATACATACACACACACACACACACTCAAATTTAAATCATACACATTTATGTATAAACAGAAATTATCTCTTGTACCTTTATGCATGCTATAAAATATATACATATATTTGTACTCCCGTATTTAGATTTCTATATTCATTTTCATTCCTGTATGTAATTTTGTAATTTTTATCTAAAACCAACATGTAACATATTAAATTTTAAACATACATTTAAGGAAACTCTAGCACATGGCATTGTATTTTGAATATTTATTTAACCACTGTTTAAACTTTCACTCTTATTGTCGCAGTACATATGTCCTTATATTCTTTGTAACTAAAACAACGCCCTTAAGCTGTTAATCCCTAGACTAACCAGTACCCATACCTCGAGGTCATACCTCCCACACGATGAGATAAATAGGCCGAAAGGTCAGATTGTAAGTCAGTAGTCGCTTGATAATGCCATAAGGCGAAACAGCTGTCGTGACAAAATTCAATAAATGGAAGAAGGAAGTCTGCGTATATTTCACCAGAAATTGACGAACGAGAATCGGAAAAACTTCGTCGGTATGAAGATACCTGCAAGAAACTTATTGATGCCACTAAAGCAATTGCTTTTAACGAAAATTGTATTAGAGAAAAACTATGCCCTAAAAGTATATATATATATATATATATATATATATATATATATATATATATATATATATATATATATTATAACATACATTCACAAGATGTAT
>NC_087203.1:10310224-10312724 GCF_015104395.2 Macrobrachium nipponense
GAAAACCAATAAGATAACATTCTACCTTCCGGACTAAGGTTACACTCTCAAACCCCAAACAAGTCACACTGTCTAGTATTAGTCAATTAGAGAATCCCATTCCTAATCAACCATGGAATCGGACCCATCTGTAATAAAGATAATAGTTATATAGACACCACACGTCACTCTTTTCAAAGTATTTACGTAAAGAGAATATTTCCACATTCTCTCTCTTTCCCAAAAAGGTAACAGATTTTCTAAGTTTTTAAAGAACGTGTCTTACCTTTTCGATGGGCGTTCTCTCCTGACACTTAGGGTAACCGCTTGTTCTCTCCTTTGCACAAAGAATGCGTTCTTCCACAAGTACCCTGAACCAGTAGGCCTGTAATACGCGTACAAACGAATGCACATGCCTCGCAAACGGGGAACGACCTCTGAGACAAGTTGCTTGTTCAGCAAATACCATTCTCTCTCCGGTGAACTTTGCAGTGTACCACCCCTTGTCTCTAGGCAAGCAGAGCTATGTGACTTTATTATTATATAAAACACTTTAAACATATTATTAGCCATTCCCCCTCTTTCACCTCTTTAGATATATATATATATATATATATATATATATATATATATATATATATATATATATATGTGTGTGTGCGTATGTGTGTGTGTGTGTGTGTGTATACACACACACACACACACACACATATATATATATATATATATAATATAATAGATATATATATATATATATATGTGTGTGTGTGTGTGTGTGTGTATATATATATTATATATATATATATATATATATATATATATATATATTATATATATATATATATAGTATATATTATATGTGTGTGTGTGTGTGTGTTAAAAGTCCCTAAAGGAGTATCGGCTTACCCCTTTCGTGACCATATTTTTAGTAACGTGACCTAGTGCGATGCACTGAGCTACTTTCTCTCTTTCTCTCTACCAACCCCTTTCTCTCTCTCTCTCTCTCTCTCTCTCTCTCTCTCTCTCCATCATCCAACTAACTCACGTATCACAATGATCTAAGGTACCTAAATCAGACTCGTGAATTACAAAAATACATTTATTTAAGAATAAAAGGATTAACTAAATTAATTAAATTCTCAAAGAACAAAATGGTTGGCTGAATAAGTTAAAATTCAAGATCCAAATAATGCACCACTGTTATTCAAACAGAAAACCCAAATAACACTGGCGATCAGACCAAACCCGTCCACCCCTTTCTCTACAATAATTAGACATCAGTCATAAAAATAGACAACTAGAAAAGTCATAAAACTGTTTATAATTAACACCACTCCATAAGGGGAATTTCCAATTCCAGACTGCCCAGATGAATACCAGTCCTGCCAGAAACGTCTGTTAGAAAAAAGAAAGGAAAGTAACCCCACATAAATAAATTGCAAATAAACCAAAATGACACAAATCATAAAGTCATAAGGAAAAGGACATCTCTGAAATAAAGGTTTCAAATACAAAAGGACAAAGCCACACTCGGGTTTAAAAGTATTCTCACCCACTCCAGCTGTGAGCACTAGCACTTAGCTAAATAAAACTATATACGGCCAATCTCAAAACATGGCCGCTTCTCCGACTTGGGTGCTTCTCTGTCCTGGTTATCTTACCTTTCCATTATGTAGGGGAACAGCTCGTACGTACATAAGCACGAACTTTCTCACAAGCCACTCCCCTTGATATGACGTCACTGACTCGTTACAACTTCATTGCACTAGAACAGATGCGTGACGTCATATACAACTCATTATCACACCCATAAGAATCTACCCAGAACTACATCCTTGCTTCCGCTCAGCAGCAACCTTCCCACATCGCGCCACCCCAAGTGATGCGTGAACATTTTGAGACCCCGCTTGTTTCCATGGGAGCTAACGCTGAATCTATCATTTTAACGAATGCCATTGCTCACCTCATCCGTCCGACTGACACACTACTGAGTAAACATTTTATCATCTCAAAATATGCATATACCAATATACCAAACGAATTATACTAATATTACGCATTTTATATACATATTTTTTTTCTTTGTGATTAATGCTTTCTTAGTGTTTTTGCAATTTTGGTATTTTCCACATTTTTTAGTGTTTACATTCACATTCGCAATTTAATTAAATTAAGTGTTTTTTTTTTGTTAATCATTATAAATTTATTTGAGGTTAACACTTTTGAATGACTTTGCATTTACTTAGAATTCTTTTCAAGTTTTTTATTGTTGCTTAATTTAAAATTTTTTATTGTTACTCAACACTTGGAATTGTTCTTGAATAGTTTATTTTGTTTATATTTTTGATGAATTAATCCTGACTTAATTTTAGTTAATAATTAATTCCAGAATTAATTAAACTCTGTTGTTTCCAAGTAATAGTAAATTTCCCTGTGACTGTGAATTTCACTTATAAATTTTGAGTTTAATAATAAATTTTTGTATTTAAAATTTTTATGAGAGTTTTCTTGTTTTTCACTA
>NC_087203.1:10315224-10322724 GCF_015104395.2 Macrobrachium nipponense
CATTCAGTGTATTGAAGTCATCATAAAATCTGTTTGCAGATGCCTACCATGTGCCTAGTTGTTGGAAGTGGATTCTTGTGAATGTATGATCTAAGGATTCATCATATCACCGCTGTTTTATTTCCACCGGAACAGAATATTCCGGTCCTCCACTCCAGTCTACAGCATGAAAATTGGGAATATGATGAATATATAAAGATAAAAGCCATGAAGGACGGTGAAACAATAGAGGGCTGTAATATCTTTCGACTCAACGTCCTTTACTTAGCAGACTGACATACATAAGAAAATGAGTATACAAGGATGGGTCATATAAATGACAGACAGGGATTATAAAGGGTCAGTTGCAGCCTTGTATAATCCTTTAAATGCCTTGTCCCTTTTTCTGAGCAGTTGGACTTAATCTTTTTGTAAACCTTTTAAATTGTACCCCTGTTTTTTGGGAAGGTCACTAATTTTCCAGGTGTATTGTATTGTAGGTGCTTATTATCCTTTATAACCCCTATCTTTCATTTATATGACCCTTCCTTGTATACTAATTTTCTTATGTATGTCAGTCTGCTAAGTAAAGGACATTGAGTCAAAAGATCTCGCAGAACTCCATTGTTTCCCTTTCCTTCAAGGCTTTTACCTTTATATATATATATATATTATATATCTATATATATATATATATAATATATATATATATATATATATGTGTGTGTGTGTGTGTGTGTGTGTGTGTGTGAGTGTGTGTGTTTGTGTATGTGTGTGTACTTTGTTAGGATGCATGTGTCTCCTGCATGTGCAGTTGTACACACGTGCACACATACACACATGAAAAAACTCAAAAGCACAGTTAAAATAGCCTTAAAGACAAAAAAAGAACTACTAGGTCAATTGTAAGTCCAATTTCCTTCGCTATCATACTTGTACAGATTAGTAAAAACGCACAAAGCAAATAATCCTATGCCGTCTGTTATCAGTACTGTTGGCTCAATATCACATAAACTTTCAAATATATCACCAAGCCTATGCCCCCGTTACTTGGAACTATCTCCAATTCTCACATACATAATTCCCTAGATTTAGTTGATAAAATCAAATTTTGGCTCACTGATAGATTCGTTAGTTTTGCGTTTGTTCTCTTTTTACTCAAGTCCCTCTAGTTTCTATTTGACCGTATTTTAGTAACGAGCTAACCCAGCATGAATTTCCTCTACCTGTATTTCATATTATTTCACTACTGGGTTGTGCATTCGTGATTTTAAGTTCATATTCCATGGCAAATTTTATCAACAAATCTTCGGTATGGCAATGGGCAACACTTTATCACCACTACTCTCAAACCTGTATATGGAAGTCTTTGAAAAACGCTATTTACCTCTAATATCATTTATATTCCTTTAAAGTGGTATACATATTCTGACGATATTTTAGCTGTTTTGCCTGCAGGTATTGCTGTAAATGATTTACTATCTAATTTGAATAACCATGTGCCATTAATTGGGTTTACTTGAGAATTGAAAAAAGACAATTGCCTCCCTTTTTCAGAAGTATTAATACATAGAGACCCATTTCAATGCTAATTCATTATCTCTAGGAAACCAACCAGCAACTTAACTTATGTCCATTTTAATTCAGGCTAACATCTTAATATAAAAAAAGGGGTTTCCTCTATGTTTTTATGATCATTGTGCATTGTCAGTCCTCCAATATTGGCATAAAAAAATTAATACATAAGAAAAATAAGGATAGATTTATGTTAGCATTCACACATATTAGATATTCACTATATCATAGCCCACGAAAAGTTTTATAGTCTAAGTATCAGGGAGAAAGATACTTCTAAGAACATTCTTAGCTTGCCTTATTTTAGTGGTTTTTAAAATCTTTCAAGGCAACCTCGTTTTTTTCTTATAATATCACACTAAAAGGAATGCTAATAAAAAATGCCCCTAAGGAAAGCAACAAATTAATATATAAAATTCCATGCTTGGATTGCCTCTCGTTTTTTATTGGCCAATCTAGCAAGGATTTAGAAGTAAGAATTAAAAAGCATAATTATTCTGTCAAAACTGGACAAATATCCAACGGCCACAGAATAAACTGGAATGGCAGTTCTGTAATTTCAAAATCAACAATTGTAATTTTAATATTATATATAGCAAACACCAGCTAGCTTTGCAGCTAAGCCCCGCCTATTGATTATGTCATGACTCTTCCTTGAAGCTGATTGGTTGGAAATAGTTTTTAAAAGTTGGTAAATCTGTGGTTCTTTTATCCTTATTCATTTTGCAATGGCTGTTTTACCGAAATAAAATATGTTGTGCTGATTATCAAAATGAAACATATTATCCCCTCGAAATAAAATCACATTACACACCTCCCTAAAAATAGTAAAAAAAAACGAAAATTAATTAAATCAGAATTGTTCCACGTTGATGCAATGTTGCGTTTCGTAAATGAGGTTCACCTGAATAATAATGTGACACTGGGAATGTCTTCGTTCGTATCGGCGCACTTGAATCACTGGACAATGGCAATTATCATCTGATATTGCCAAATGTGTTCACAATTCTAATTTCTAATTCAAAGACTCTCAGAGCTATGCATTCTGGTATGTCATATTGATATAAGGAAATTTTACTACATTTTAATAGTCTTAAAATTGACTTCATTAGAATCATTTACACATTCGTAGGGATCACAAGTAGTGACTGAACTTTACTAAACCAGAATATACCTTTGTTTAACAAAATGTTACAGTATGAAGGGCTTCAAGACATATTGGATATAAATTGCTGAGAATTTTCTTAAGGATACATTATCTCCTTTCGAAATAACGGGATCATGAAAAATAACGTAGACCTATAAGGTCCTATGTCATTTTATCGGTTTACGCAGGTTATGACTTTTGGATTATAGGCCTGTCTATATTCAGCCATTTTATTGTGGTTCTTGTGGTGATTATTCTTGTTTTCGTTGCTGCTGTAATGGTGTTTGTAGTGTCTACGAAAAATTTTCACATAATGTCAAGAGTAGACCTATTCATAAAATACTGGTGTAAAGAATTATCTTCCTAATTTTGTTAACTGAAGTTTAGTCATTTGTTTGAATTAAAAGTAATCGAGACCTTTATGTATGTAGTCTACGCTACAATATTCTCTTACAACAGAGAGAGAGAGAGAGAGAGAGAGAGAGAGACTCTTATGTATCTTTTGTCCAACAAGGTAATCTACAAGAATGCTCCCAAAACCAAATGATTCATGGGCTACTTGCATACTGGTTCGGATCATCTCATACATAACGTTTCAGCTTATATATATTTTTCTTATTTCATTAAGTATCATATGATGCCTTTCTACCGTAGCCTTCATTTTCATAGAAATGCAACCTTATACTTATTCATCACAGGAATATAATTTGCTATCCCTTTAGTAAATATATTTTTTCAATCTACTTAATGCATATGCATTATATATCGTTGAGTTAAAACTACTATATTGATTAAAAGTCACTGTATCTCCAACAGATACAGGTAGAAAACTATTTTCAATTAGAAATTGACTTGAAGGACTATGCCCTGTCATTGTCTTAAATATTAGAATTTTGTGTGTAGGCCTATGCCCTATTATTGCCTCAGAATATAAGAATCTGCCTCAAAATAGAAGAAATTGACGAGTAGTCCCATGTCCAGCCATTGCCTCAAAATATAAGAATTGGATGTGTAGGCCTATGCCCTGCCATTGCCTCAAAATATTAAGAAATTGACGAGTTGGCCTATGCCCTATCATTGCCTCAAAATATCAGAAATTAACTTGTAGGCCTAATCTCTCAATGTTATTAACAGGTCACTTGCAGGATTATAATACCCTAACATCGGAACTGGCTGCATAAGTCTATGGTTCATTTCAATTAATTGGTTTTGTTTGTTTGTTTGTATGGTGTTTTTACGTTGCATGGAACCAGTGGTTATTCAGCAACGATAATGTGGTTTACGTTGGATCGCTTATGCAGGCCAACACTAAATAAAAAAAAAAGCAAGATGCGTGTGTGTTTAAGCTGCACATGATAAAAAAAAAGATGCATTGACAAAATGACCCAAGATCTTCATAATTATATACAACTTAATATCTCTTTTACCTGAGATATCAACTGCATACTCCACAACTCCGGGAACGCAGATCTGTGATGCCGTGATTCATGCACGAAATTCAACATCACCGAACGGAGTGAAATCCGTACTGGTAATCATTGGACTTAACTAGCGCGACAACATTCCCCCTTCGTGAGCTATTGTAGATTCACTTCTCCCGTGCATCTCATGCCCAGCGCCGTTCCTTACGACGCTCCTGATTGGCTTTGATAAGCCAATCACAGGTCTGGAAACTGGAAGCAGGTCATCCTGGTGAAGACGAAGGTGGTCGGACGGTGAAAATGATTGGAAACGAAGAGTAAGTCTTGAGGACCTCTTTGCTAACCTTTTCGTATATTTTTTGTAAAATTCAAAGAGAACCGCATAACTAATGTAAGTATTAGAACGTATTACACATGCCAAATATTTTAGTAGTCTATTTTTTGTGAGTACTTCAAATTCATGGAGGCGGACTTTGATGTTCACCCTAACAGTTCCGGGTTCATAAGCCAGATTGACAGTACTGAATTTTTATATTTCCTCTGACATGACTCGCCACTTTATTGTTTCCACATCTGTTGGGCAGCATATGGGAGGTGAAGACCTTTCGGAGATCAATAACAGCTTTAAGGCATCCTTCACTTTCGCAAGGCCAAGACATCTCGAGATATTGAACTAGAGCTTCTTTGGTGTCGAAAAAAAAAAAAAGTACAGGCAGGGCCAAGAATCAGTGGCAGAGATGTCTACTAATAAAAATTAGATTTTGGGAATTAAACAAAGGGTTCAGGAAATTCATCCAAGAGAATGCAGGATACTTTGTGGACACGAGTGTTTATGAAAACGATAAACAGACAAAAATACAGGTGTTCTAAAAGTAAAGTTCAAAGAAGAATAGATGTAATATGAATAAAAGTGGAGATAGATATATGCAAAATATCTGGCAAAACATCAATGCTTAGAGGTATTAGTTCTATTTGCCTCCCGCCCCGTTTCTTAATTCTGTTTTGATTTACTTTAAGTATAGATACAAAACTCCTGGCGTCACTTACATTATATATTTACATGAAGCTCACCGTAGAGAGTTTCATTCACCGTAGCTGTTTGAGAAAGGGAAAGAAAAACGTTTCTCCTTTCCATTATCGCGCCCTCATGAAGCTGCCTCTTCACCTTCTTCTTTCCTCCAGTCTTTGTGGGAGTTTGAACCTCAAAGCTTTCAGCGGAAAACTCGTAATGAACTTGCATACCTAATTATACTCAACCAACAGTTCCTGACAAGAGAGAGAGAGGAGAGAGAGAGAGAGAGAGAGAGAGAGAGAGAGAGAGAAGAGAGAGAGAGAAAAGCAAGCAAAGAAAGCCCCTTCACTTCTTAACATTAAATTTTTTAACTCAAATGGCGAAAAGTGGGAAAGAAAAATTTTCCTATTTATATTTCTGGAGACGTTTCATTTTTCACTTTTCCTGTTAATATATTTTTCTTTTAAAAACGCTGCATAATTAATTTGGTATTCAAAGTTGCATGTGGGGTTTTTATAGAAAGCAAGAAGTCATGAGTCGTATTCTTTTTCTTACACAGAACGTGTTCTGTTTTTAATTACCTAAGGAGAACTTTTTGCTCAAAGGTAACCATAAAAAGCTGACTCAGCGAAACAAATGCAAGTAGTAAATGAGTTAGAAAAAAAGCTGATGCAGAGATAACCGTTAACTCAAACTTATATAAATACTGAATAAATTACCAAATACATATGGACATATGGGTTATGGAGGTGAATTACATTTAATTAAATTAAAGAGGTATATGGGACACACTGAGTGAGGAATAAATGAATATAAGAAGAGAATCAGCAGTGAAATAGCATACACGAATTAAAGACAAAAATAAATAGGAGATATAAAACGTGCAAAAGGGGGAACGTCACTATCAGTTGACAGAAATAAAGTTCTGGAAAAAGAGTGCAAAGCAACACACGAATCGGATATCACAGTGGCTCCGAAATATGTAAGAGTCATTAAGAGTCCATGTTTTCTTCCAACATATTTGTTAACATGATCTCCAATAAAGTACTTGAAGCTTTAATACAGCATTTCTGTGAGAAGGCGTTTGAGCTTGTAGCGTCATTATATAAGCGCATAATATAATCTTACAATGAAGGAGAAAATAAGTCTTTCGAACGTATTTCGGTCGAGAATTTTGTAAGGGCTAACAGACCCAGTAGCGTATTTTTTACAATTTTACTCAAGACTTAACGACTTTAATCGATTTAGGAACATTTGTGAAGAAAAAGATTTATCTCTGTTAGACACTGGTGGTATGAACGGGATATGTAAAGAACTCGTAACAGACCTATGCGATTACTAGAGTTTATTGAACCGTTATCTATTATATAGGCTGTCAGGCATAAAATGCTAATTACAATCGCTACTAAAAAAATACTATGCCGTCAAGTCATTTGGCATGTTTACAATAGTTAATAAATTTCAACAGGATGCTTGTGTAATATATATTGTTTACTAAGAACAAGAAATTTTACAACAGATAGATACAGACTGCCACCTTGGGATAAAAGTGGGATAAAAGTGATAGCAGTTCATTTGCATCTGAACCACTGGATCCGGAAATCATTTCTCGCGGACCACATCATTTGGTTGTTCGTATATGTTCACCAGTATTTCTTACAGGTATTTAGTTTTTCTATCATAATGGCCAGTGTATTTAATCAGCAGTAACTCAAGAGAACATATTCGTAAATAAAGTTATTTTTGCACTTTTTGTGTATAACTTCGTGTCTTCCGTATAAATAAGTGATTTGGCTAGAATTCACAGTTTTTTTCCTTTTTTACATTCGAATAAGATATAATTAATGCAATCAGCAGCCGATATCATGGGCAGTCACGGGCGTCCGTAGAAAAAAAAATGCAGGGTGGAGGCCCAATGATATGGAGATCGCTGTGGGGGAAAGGTGTAAGGGGAGGGGGTATCACCCTCCCTATCCCCCTCCCTTAAAAGAAATGTTTCTCAAATGGTGGCACTGACTTTTTTCTTTCATTTTTTTTTCATCTAACAGAGTACCTCAACTACACATCATGTGGAGAATTTTGATGTTTTCTTTTTTCCGAAAAATATATTTAACAATTAACGTACGTTGATTTTATTCATTTTGCATTTTCCCTGCAATTTTTTCTTATTCATTTTGTATTTTCCATACAATTTTTTTTCTTCAGAAATTCCAGGGGGAGGGGCAAATAGCCCCAGTTGCCGCCCACGCGGACGCCCATGTGGGTAGTGTTGCCATGATAAATTTCTTACCAGATGACACGTGGTACCATAATGTTACAATTTTCCTTTTTCTTCCATATTTTGGGAACATATACCCTCATTCATC
>NC_087203.1:10327724-10350224 GCF_015104395.2 Macrobrachium nipponense
AAGACTCAAATGAAGACGCTAGTTTCCTTTACGCGAGTTAGTGTCGACCGACTATTGAATTTATGCGATTCCAGGGCCCTTTGAGCAGCGCATTTGTCTGGTGACGTCATCGAAAGCTGATTTTCTGTCATGTAAAGTCTTTCCTCATTTTGACAGTTGTCTGGTAGACGTATCAGTCCGATTAGTGGTTCGGCTGTTATCCATTCCATTTCATCTGGTCGAACGTAGATTTGGAAAAACTTGACAAGTAATAACTCCCTTGACTATGTTTTGAGTTAATATTGTAGTTGAACGAACAGGCTTTCTTTAGAAATAATGGTTTTCCTTTAAAATATATTTACAGAATTTTGAGAAAGATGTTGGATATGAATTTTAACGAGCCACACATCATATATAATGTTCGCAAACTAGAAATATAAACTAAATTTCCCCTAATTTTCAATGCTGATTTCCTCAAAAAAGTTATAAAGATCATTAACGAGGAATTTCCCTTCGTAAATATTAGATTTATACTGAAAAACCCTCTAACGAAGTGGTCTCGTTTCAGATCTAAGGATAGACTGTGTTCGTCTTTAGCATGCAACATCATTTATAAATATACTTGTCCCAAGTGTGAGCTATTAGTTATAGGACAGGATGCAGATTGTCCAGGCCCAAATTATCAAATATAAGGAATCACGCTGCAATCTGCAAAATGCAGATTGATATGCAGAGCTTTGAAGTAATAGGCTCAGCCCAACGCGAGGCTGAGCTTACGACTTTAGAGTCAATTTTCATTAAAACACTCGTTCCCTCGTTAAATTCCCGGACGTCTCCCGCACCTTTGTTTATTTTGTAATTTTTTTTCACTGCTGTTCTGTTCACTTCCAGCTAGTTTTATCTTTTTTTGTTTTCACTCTTTAGCCATGTACCGGGTAGGTTTGTTTTCAAGTCTTCTTCCCAGCTTTAGCCCTATTTGGGGTCGCCATTTTTAATGAATCTTCCAGCTACTTCTGTCCTGTGTCATTTCCTCCCATATTCCCTTCTCCCTTATATTATTTCTAATGCAATCTCTCCACCTGGTCTTAGGTCTTCCTTTCCTTCGTGTTCCATCCACCTCCACGTCCATCACTTCTCTTGCCATGTGTTGCTCTTCTCTTCTCATTAGGTGGCCCTACCATCTTAATCTTGCCTTTTCCACTTTCTTTGATGCCTTAGTGACATTTACTGTACCCCAAATATGCTCATTTCTAACCCTGTCTTTTTTGGTTACTCCACTCATTCATCTAAGTAGCCTCATCTTGGTTACGTCCAAGTTTTTCCCCTCTGTTTTCTTTAGTGGTGCTGCTTCCAATCCATATGTCATTGTTGATCTGACCACTGCCTTGTTTGTTTTAAAGTATTTTAAGAAATTTGTTTTTTGTAATATTCATAATTTTATATAGTGACATTCCTTTATATCAAACAAAATCATACATGGTATTTTCCAGCCTTGAAGATGCAATGGATTATTACGAAACGCCGTCAGGCACAATAAATGAAATTAATTGTTTCCATCTGCTCTTGGTCTCCGTATATATTGTAATGAACTGCTTGTTCCCTCCTTGAAAATGTAGTCTAACATTCTTAAAAATGGCCTTGCCTGGAGATGAATTAATAAGGTGATTGATTGTCAGTCCACTGGAAGTACGTGGCTGGGAAATGAACCAGACAAAGCAATCAGAATTTGCGCAAAACCGGTTATTTCAATGCAAGCCATATTCCAAAGGTTTCCCAATTTCTCCCACAATCAGGCACTAAGGTACTAAGACGAGGAACACATGGGAAATGTTACACACTACTTGCTTTTAGCATAAAATATCACAACCTACACAATGGGCATGAAACAACTGGGAGCTTATACAGAGAGGACCATTACCTTGCTTGAATTAACTAGGGGGGATGTTTACTAACATCACAATTGAATTAATCACAGCATTGAACCAGAATTGGGGAGTGAGAAGCTGAAAAAAGAAATGGGAAAAGTCGCCTTAGGAGAATGAAATGAAATACAGACAAGAGGCAAAATGATTCACTGGCTGCACTAAATTTACATCTCACAGTACCTGGAAATCCTGGGTCAGGTAGTCTTTTCATATGCTGGTATGGAGGTAAAAGAGCAATTGTGGGACCCCCAGTGGAGGCAGGGGAGCGATAGGGGGGAAGTGGAGTCTGCAGGGCATGAGAAATTTCTGAGCTTTTCTGAGCTCCTAGGAACGTCTGAGCTTTCTGAGACAGAGTTGCTGCGGCCCCGTTCCGTTAAAATCTCGGTCAGGATAGGCCACTCCCTCATTCAGGGCCCCTATGGAGAGTAAATCTAGGCAGCCAATGGGAGCAAAGAGGGGGTTTAGAGAGAATGGAGGCTTCCAGTTCACAGTGACAATTTGAGCTTATAGAATGAATGAACTTGTCTATAAAGAGGAATGACTTTTCCTTGGTTCTAGCTTAAAACCATGAACAATATATACATCATACATACATATATATATATATATATATATATATTAGATATATATATATATATATATGTATATATATATATATATATATATATATATATATATATATATATATATATATATATATATATATATATATATATATATATATATGTATATATATATATATATATATATATAATATATATATATATATAGATATATATATATATATATATATATATATATTATATATATATACTATATATATATATATATATATATATATATATATATATATATATATATATATATATATATATATATATATATATATATATATAAGCTTAAATAATCACAGTAGACACACGTGATTCATTAAATAGGCAAAATTACCACAAGAAAATGATAGGCAGAAATCCAAGTGCTTTCGTCTTTACTAAGACATTGTCAAGGAACGAATGAAATACAGTTGGAAAGAGACTTATCAGGTAAACATAAAGATCAAGAATACCAGATGATTAATTGTCAAAAGGGTAAAAATCAAAGAGGATTATCGGATATCACACGGTCACGAACCTAAACATAGATTTAACCCTAACAGAAACTATAACAGTCCAAAGCATGTAAACACTGAATATATTAATTTTGTTGCTTATATTTATATACAACTTTTTTCATATTGAAGGCATCGAGTTTAAATATAATAAGACTTAAATTTAAAACATTTCCGTTATTTGACTTGATGAAACAAGATTCAATGTTATTCCTTCTAACTGCCATTACATGTAATTAAGGCTCTTGCTTTGCTCCAGTTAATAGGATGATCCAAATCTATCATGTAGACGAATAATGCATTTGATATTTGTCCAGAATATTGGTGTTGTTTGAGACGTTGTGAAAGAGATTTACCGGTTTGTCCGTAGAAGACTTTATCACACTTTTTTCAAGGAATTTCATATATGTTAAAAAGCTTTAATATATATATATATATATATATATATATATACTATATATATATATATATATATATATATATATATATGTGTGTGTGTGTGTGTGTGTGTGTGTGTGTGTGTGTGTGTGTGTGTGCGCGCGCGTGCGTGTGTGTGTATGCATAATGTATATATATGTATGTATATATGTCTATATAAGGAGGTCAGTAGAATAGGTAAGTTGTTAAAAATGGTCATTGCAGTTTGTCAGTGTGATAGTCTATTAGTCAAAAAAATTCGGCCATTGTTTATTCTTGGTCTGAAGAGTTAGAAAGGCCTTGATATAATCAAAATATTTGTATATCTCTTTCATAATCGTCATTCGAGTATTACCCCTATAACGGTCGCCTTTGTCCC
This sequence comes from Macrobrachium nipponense, assembly GCF_015104395.2. Taxonomy (NCBI): domain Eukaryota; kingdom Metazoa; phylum Arthropoda; class Malacostraca; order Decapoda; family Palaemonidae; genus Macrobrachium; species Macrobrachium nipponense. The sequence goes on from NC_087203.1 coordinate 10,331,533, forward strand.
TTTTGTCTAAATCGTTTGGTGCTTATGTATCTTCTTATTAACCACTTACCTGGTAACATTTTGCATTCGACGCATACAATTCTTTTTGTTGTTGCATACTGCCAAAACACGAAACACGAAAGCAGTCTTGCGGCCGCGAGGACAATTTGCTAGGCTTGCCATAGGTGAAGCAGCCATTACGTAAAACCTGGGTTTGACCTATGAATGATGTGCTGCCCTCACCCTCTCGCCGGCTATGTTTACTCTAATTCAAGGTTACCAGGTTTATCGGGCCAAAATATCGTACCAAACACCCTTAAATGATTGTATTTTGATTTCAGTATAACTGTATTTCACCAATTCCAAGGTTTTGTATAACTGATAGTCAAAGGGTAAATAGAAATTGCTATGTATTCCTATAGTCAACGAAAGATTGTACAATGAAAATAATAATATTGCCATATGTACATTTACAAAATTGATTTGTTATGATATTGTCATATGCATACATACCAAATTCTTATTACTTGTCTGCGGCATCACCAATGGAAGCCGTAATATTATCATCATTTTCAACAATGATTTTCCTAGCCTTTCTTTTACTAATTATTGTAAAAAAGGTCAAATATTTGGGTACTTATTAAATTTAGCTAAGTTTCCCTTTAAATTTATTTGGTTTACTTTGATAAGTGCCTTAGTTATCAACAATAGACATCACTGCATATTTTTGTCAATTTGATATAGAAACGGCCCTGAAATACACAGTAATTTAGTACCACTAAACACCTGGGGGGCAGGGACAAAAATACAGAACTTACTATCGTGCACAAAAGTCCGTTCCGTCTGCTGGTCCAGAGAGTGAACAGGAATCCGCTGACTTTGAAACCCCAAAGCAGTTGAACAAGTAACTCTGTATCTAATATCAATTAAGTGATCATCAAGATTTTTTTGTTGACGATACGGGGTTTGAGGGTGAAATGTTCTTACCACAGGTATGGGTAGCGTCATCCTTGAGTAACACTTGTTATTCTTTCATGGTTTATCAAATATTCTTGTATATGCCCATCAATCATCACTCGTTTCTGTTATAATCTCGCTATACTCATTCGTCACTCTCGTTATAGTCTCGGCCATCTACCCATGCTGACTCCTGGGAGCTCCTAGTTAAGCTATGCCAAGATATTATATATACGAGAACTCCTAACACATGGTTATGTGAGGATTACTGAATATTAAACAACACAAGAAAAAAAAAAAAGACTTCAAAATGGCAGACTGAACACAAATACTAATGATTCTTTAAGCAAGTTGAGTTAAGTGTGTGTAAAGGAATTTGTAAAAGCAAGAAAATTCGCTATCCTGGTTTACAGTTTCTTTACTTTTAGTCCTGTGACCTATGCTGTTTAGCTGGATATTGTTTTATCATTTGCAGAAAACGGATATACAATTCATTACATTCTTTATTGTTCATCTGGTGACGACGAAAGTCCTGTTTCCTTGGGAATGCTGCTAAGTGGGATATGGTCTTGATGGATGCCTTCTAAGTCTTGTATTTCTGAAATGTCCTGAATATCCTTGTGTGTTATATGTTTCTTAACTCTTCTTTGGAAATCATTTAATTAAGGTGTTTATTAACAATCTTTATATAACAATTCTGTATTATTCGTGGTTCAATACTAAGGTATTATTGGCAACTTGTTCTTGAGAAATGGTGAGAGTTCAGTACTTGGTTAATCACTCTATATCTACTGTAACTTGGTTAATCACTCTATATCTACTGGGTTTTCACAGATTGAACATTCAAGGACGAGTCTGGGTGTTAGTTACCCTACTGAAGTCTGAGTTACTACTAAATAAAAATTAAAAAAAAAACACAATATCTATCTTAACCCCTCTGTATTTCTTCACTTAGAGGATTCTTTTAATCAACATTAGTCATGCTTGGTTAGTAAATTAACACAAAACTGGTAAGCTTTCTGAATAATTACATTACTTTTAATTAAATCACCTCATTTTTAATTATTTCCCTTCAAGACAAAAGTAAATTCGAAGTTAGCACGCTTTAACCCCAAATTTTGCTTCAAAACTAACTAATTAAAGTAAGAATTGCAACAACACAACAGTTATTCCTAAGTCAACCGATGAAGGTAAACTTAGCAATAAAAAATTAAATTATGCGAAATAATCGGATGATTAATGGGTTTGCTTCCCAGCAAAATTACTGAAATATGACTTTTCTGTTTCTTAGGCTATCTTGTTTCTTCTCATAAAATTTCTTCTTCTTGTTCTTCAGACATTTCTGGTTCCTTAACTTCCTTAGTTCTCTTGACTGTATCTTTATTAATCCCAAATCCCTTTATTTTAGTCTCTTGTACATTCATGGCCCTTTATGGTCTTATGAATTTATTTGCTAACTTATAGTTAATTCTGCTTACTTCTCTCTTGATATTTGTCTATATTGAGCTTCTGAGCTTCTTCTATGTTTCTTGTTTGCTTGTTTATGAATCACCTTGAAATGTCCAAATTCTATCTTCGTAATGTCTTTAGAGCATTTAGACTGTACTGGCTGATTTAGCCATACATGAGGTAATCTAAGTTATTTTTATATATATCCCATCAAAGATTTTATATGCGTAGCTTGCATGCTGGAATCGTTCGTAGCATTTAATGTCAATTGTACAAGTGGTAAGCTGATATCCATTCAGGATCTTGTCCTATGGTATGCCTTAATGCATCTAGAACGTTCTGTTATTCCTTTCTACTAGAGCATTACTAGGTGGGTGCTATGTTGCGTAATTACTTTCTCTACTTGAAACACTACATAAATTTCGTCAAGGCGGGCAACTGTATGTTCTCTGGCTCCATTGCCAGTTATTGGCATTAGCTCTGTATTATCTAGCGTATGGCTGCACTTTCCTTTGTCTTTTTCTCGTGGTACGTAAATTAGCGATAAGGTTTAATGCTACTCCTTCGAATAGAGTTTGCGGGATTTGATACTTCCCCATAAGCACTGCCTTATCGGTTTTCCTTGTAACTACTTTACGTAATTCTAACATTCTCGCAAATCCCTTCTAATGGAAGGATCTTCTTACCAATCTAGTAACTTCTTCATCTCTTCCTGGGTGTGTTCTCATGTCATCATCTAGCATTAGTTCAACAACCTTACTTCTTAGGCTTCTAGACACTATCCTTTTATGAATTACACCTTGGAATGTCTTAAATGGATGAACTTCTTCACATATTTCGATTAGTATAACATGTATAATGTGTCTTGCATCTATGAGACGATCAAATCTCTTGCTTAGATCTGACTGTTCTTGAGGACTAATTCTCTTTTGTTTTCCATAAATTGGAAGATTTTTTTCAAACTTTCGTCTTCTCTTTGTTTTCCTTGGAATTCTTCCAAGACAGTTCTTCAATACAATACGTGGTATGCACATAGCTTATAGGTTCACCGGACCTTAGTTCTAGGATAATCATTTTCATACCTTCACTTTGTGCTATGTACTTTGATAATGCATCTGCTACTTTGTTACTTTTCCCTGGCACATATTTTACTTCTATGTCATAGTCTTGGGCTGTCATAAACCAACGAGCTCTATTACCGGAGGAGTTCGGATTTCGAGCATTTCAACTGCTAGTGATTCTGGGCCTGTCACTGGGTAATTTACTTCTGTTAATTTTAGCTTTCTGCTTTCAACATGCTCTATGCCCGTGCAACTTGCATTTGTGGCTAAGAAAATTCATTACTACATCTGGGAAACTAAGTACCTTTCTTTTTATTCCTCGAATGCCCTCTGTTGCTTAGGTGACCACCAAACTGTATTAGCTCCTTTAACAATTCGGTCAGTGGAGCTGCTATAGTATCAAAATTCCTTATAAACCTTCTATAAAATAACCTGCTAAATTTAGGGGTGATTTCACGTCCTTCCTACATTTAGGTGTGGAATATTTCTTGATTGCCATAATCCTTGTCATTTACTTCTATAAACTTTTCCAGTTAAGGTGTGTCCTGGGTAGTCTATTTAACTTTTACCTTTATATTTACCTTTATAATTACATTTGCTTCGAGCTTTTCCCTTTCATGTTTAGTAATGCACTTTCATTCCTAATGGATCCATTAAACGAAACGCTTCTTGGAACTGGGAACTAGCGCTAGTGGAAAGACTACAGAGATTCCGATAATTCTGTCATTTGACTTTACTTGTTGTACAGCTCCTTCTCGTTCATGAAATGTGAGCTTCCCTACACCAAAACACTTCTCACTGGGATGCAGTTTTCCACAGAACGCACACAACGGCTTTGAAGCACTTCCTCCCTGCTTTTTTTCCAAGCTGGGATTCTCAGTTTTTCTGTAGTTCAGCCCCTTAAGGGACTCAGCCCTTTCTCACCCCTCTACTTCTTGTTGCAGGAATGCCAGCACCCTATAGAGGCCTCCTTCCTCTCGTTCACTGTGAGACCAATCCAATTGAATCTCATGGAGGAGTGGGGACAAGATCACGGGTACCAACACCAACCCATATTGGCCCCTCCCTACCCCAAGAGCCTCTAAACTGCGGATGTGGGCTACTAACTCGTCTTGTAATTTCAATGACACCTATATCACTCTCTTCACCTCGCCCTCCAGTTGAATTGGTTGAATTGGTTGACTAGGCTAGTCATCGTATGCCAGGTTGGTTTGGCTAAAAGAGCTTCACTTGAATTTTCCGTGGCACAATGCAGCCATGTTTTGGCCTTCAGTCGCATCAATTTATGATTTCTTATCTTTATCGAATCATCTGGAAAACCAGGAAATTTTTCTTTACTTTCTTGTTCCTCCGAGGTATGGGCACCACATAGTTTTTTGTGGGCCATAAGCCCCTTGTTTTGAGACATAGTCTCGTCAATAACTTGAAAAACTCAGGCGAAAGGAAATTTGCTAATACTCTCTTGGTTTCTTTCTTCCCCTCTCTCTACAACAAAGATTCAAACATTCACAATACGCGTAATGATACATACAAGACACACATATCTAACAAATCCATTGGTACAACAAGTTGCAGTGCCAATAGGAAAAATAGCAATAAACTCCTGAAAAGGAGGGTACAAATACGACAAGGCACAGGAAGTGGCTCATAACGCATTGGGGAATAAGGAAAAATATGCGTTGATCTCAACAAGGGGAACTGAATACTCCCCTGTGCATCACAAAGTACAGTTTACAATGACTATCCACACACTAATTGTCACATAAGAAATCTTCAACAATTATTCAATATGAACTTGAAAAGGGTAGACTTTAAGAAAAATTCTGACATTTTGATGCAACATAAACACAAGATCGAGTGTTCTTTTTGGACAACAAACATACTTTTAACAAACATGTTGAGCCATTGTTTTTGAGCATCATTCAGTGATTGTCTAAATTAGAGTTACCTTGCTCCTAACTGTATCTGTTCCAACAATTTCAGATTAGTTTGTTACTAATTTCTTTCCTCATCCCCCTCAACTCTATCCAGTTGTAAACACTAATTACTATCGAGATCTTTCCTGGTGTTTCTTCGTCAACCAAAACAATGTTGCAGGATGGGAAACTACCACAATGAGAATCATCCAATGCTTATCTAAGTAAACAATGACCTACTTTTAGCTGTTTTCCTTTGCAAATGCAGACACAACCCTACTTACAAATAAGTTACGAACGTTCATATCTTGACTCCATATTGCAATAATCAGCAATTGGTAACTACCACTCAGGAGATATTTAGCTTAATCAAGGCTGCCTTACTTTCACAGTTTTCTTGTTGAAAACACCTTCAACCATTTTCTTGCAAGTGGGTACATTGTCTCTTCACCAAACCTAGCACAATGTTCACAGAAAAGTGAACTAACACTTAGTAGATTGTTTCTTGGAGTACTTATTGCTGATTGACTAAAATGGAACCTCCTTGTTTTACTATTTTTATTGTTGCAAACATTTAAGCACTCGTTCTAGTTAGTTTCTGTAGTTCCTTTTCACCAAACCCAATGCAATTTTAGGAAAAGGAAATTGCCACCCAGGAGATGCTGTGGCTTGGAGTATCATCGAGTGAGTGTTTAAATTAAACTTGCCTTGCTTTCAGCTAGATCCTATTGCCAATACATCAATATAGATAAAGAAACTACTAACCAAAATATAGAGTTTGGAAAATTAACTACTGGTTCAGACATAATGTCTTTAGGAATATCAGTCAATAATGGTTTAACTTTAAGTTCCCTAGCATTCATCTGTTTTCTGTCCAAATGAATTGAAACTTTTTCCTTAGTTTAAGCAGTTTTTCTTCTCCAACTCCAATAAAATGTTGTTAAAAATGTAACTACTAGTTATGACATATATAGACTAAGAGTTTCCTGTTACAAATACTTACATGCTTTGTGTCACTGGTTTCTGTAATTTCTCTTCACTAACCACAATATACTTTTGGGGAGAAAGAAACTTCTTTTTATCCCTCTTAGTTAGAACTGTCATCTAATAATGGTTTAAATTAAGTTTACTTGCCTTCAGCGGCTTCCTATTGCAGTCATTCTCAAACCCTCCTTTCCTGGTACCTGAAGTTTCTGTTCACCAACTCCGATAAATACAATTTAGGAAAAAGTAAACTACTACATAAAGGCATTTTATGTGAAGGATACAGAGATCTAGGGATATTATTTACTTCGAGAAATAGGAAAAATGTCCCAGCAGTGGTAAAACAGAGATCAGACTCTAATTTGTCTTGAAAGTGGAGCTTGGCAAGGAATCGGTAAACAGACTTAAATTAGGATCCCTTCTTTCAGCCACTTCATTCCACAGTAGAAGAATAATAAATGAACTAGTGGGGAAATACATACTTGCGACATGGAAAACAAGGCAAAACTACACATATAACAGTACTCCACAAGTTCTCTTAGTGCTTAGCCTAAGTGTTAAGAGAATTTATTTAATGTATATGAGTGAAATGAACTGTTATCATTTTGTCACTTTATGAGGCAAATTTTTACCCGAGAGTTTCTTGATTGAATGAATAGCGAAATTTCTTTTGAGCCAGTGTTTCTCTCTCTCTCTCTCTCTCTCTCTCTCTCTCTCTCTCTCTCTCTCTCTCTCTCTCTCTCTCTCTCTCTCTCTCTCTCTCTCAGACAATCATTACATTGCATGAAACTCGAGGATATCAGAAATCCAGTGTATTTCTGAAAGCAATATTCAATTTTAGAAGAAAACGAAAAAGATTTGGTGACAAATTAATTGCAAGAGAAAAAAATGTTTACAAAAGAAAGCCAAATTTAATAAAAGATAATTAATAGAAGAAGAAATGTAATATAACATTTATTGCTCTCAAATATTTATGTTATGTAGGTATATCTTTTCTAAGAAAATATAAAGTTTTCGTGATTTAAATAACGTTAACATTTCACATCCCAGGAAGACAAGACATTATACATTCACTACTCTTTTTACAAACTAGCCAAAGTTGAGATTACCCTTTGAACGGGGTTTGAGATGTCTTGGGTACGAAGCAATTTGCAATAGGAGTAAAAGCTCAGTGACAAATAATCGTTTTTGATTGCTGAGCTTAAACTCTTGCAAATGAGACCTTGTTGCTTCGGCTTCCGAATAAAAAAGAAAAGATGTGTGATGATGAAATCTGCAGAACTTTGAGAAACGAGCAGTAGATTTCATTGAAATGTTAATCATGTTTTTCGCTGTCGAAAATTAGTAGTCTCTGTTGGATGAAGTTCGAAATGGTGGTTCTTAAGTTAAAGATTTTTCAAAATGACAAAAAGGCCACGATTTCTATAAACTGCATCACACTGTATGAACATTCCACATTGCCGAAACGGTGGAGATAACCCCTGTTCTCTTTAGTGGAAATATTTTCAGTTTCATTTGTTCTTAAAATTCGGATGATCTTAATAGCTTACAGTAAATTTTACGACTGCAGAGTTGTCATATTTAATTCATGATTCATCCGTTCAATTTTCTTTATGAATATCCAATCAATTCAGTAAACAGAAGGAACTGGAAGTTTTGAAGAGGATTGGTCACTCGAAAAAACAGAAGTCAACCTTGTTAAGAAAAGTGTTTCGATTGCCGCGATAGGAAGAATGAAAACCTGCCAACTATACAGTGGTTGAAGTATTGAAATGGAATAACTCCTAATAGTCAAGAAACACATAGCTAACAATCATTATGCATATATATATACATAATCTATATATATTATATATATATATATATATATATATATATATATATATATATATATATATATAGTCTTAGCCGTTAAACCAGTGTTTAATGGGCATTTTATATAAATATAAATAGAATAAGATATATATATATAACTATTATATATATTACTAATATTATATATATTATATATATATGATATATATATATATATAAGGTCCTTATCCTTACCCGTATGGGCATTTTATAAAATGATAAATAAATATCTAATATAATATATATTAGTATATCTATATATATTATATATATATATATATAATATATATATATATATTATCTAATATATATATATTATATAGTAATATATAATAAATATTATAATATATATATATATCTTTATATATCTATATATATATATATATATATATATATATATATAGTATGTGTGTGAGCATAAATCTGAAACGTGTTGAGGAATGTTAACCAAACTTGGCATACATATTACTTCCTATCTAGGAAATAATACTGGGGAAGTAAGACTCACCAGCACCAAAGGGGGTTGGGTGGGAAGGGCTTTTTTGAAACAGGGCTGGTTCTTCTTTCCTACTGTCATCCCTACATTAAGGGGTCGGTTGCTGATGGACCTTCTCCGCTGTCTTCAGGCATGGTTTATTTATGGCAAAGGGTTTTTTACGACAGCATGCTCTTGCTGTTATCAACCAGTTATTGCCGTTGGGCCTCACCTTCGACTAAAAAGTCCACCTGCAAGGCAGCAGTTTCCACAGTTATTAGCAGTGGGCCTAACCTTTTACTAAAAAGTAAGACTGCAAGGCAGACCTATGGCGGTAGTATTCTTACACCCATACCACAGGGGTCATTGTGAGGGTAAGACATCACTGGCACCAAAGGGGTTTGCAAGTTGCACTAAAGTTGCACTAAGGGCATTATGAGTTTATGTTGATGCCATTATTCCTCCAAGACATAGGTACGAACTTTCTCACAAGACACTCTCCTTAAGATGACGTTACTACTATGTAACACGTGAATTACCCTGGAAAAGATCAATGACGTCATATACAGCTCAGAGTCAGCCAAAGAAATCTAATTAAAGCCAGATTCAGGCACGATCTGTCTTTGCCCTTAGTCAAGGCTGAGACAGCAATCTTCCACAAAGGGCTACACAAAACTGATGTGTCTACATTTCAAGACTAAGCTTGTTTCCGTGGAGTCAAAATAATGACGATTACAAAAACGTTCAAAATGACTTTAAGCCTTATATCTCGTTACGAAGATATTCCTCCACCGTCCGACAAGCTCCTGAATTGACATTTGTTATCTCTCCTCAGTGCAGCAAAATCAAAATATGCATATGCCAAGTAAATGAATTACATTCATAATGGTGTTCATGTTATATTCTCATGCGGACAACTGCCAGTATGGACAGTTGTCAGGCTGACATTTCCCATCGGGACAATTGCCATTGTTTCGAAAATATATTGGTTAAAATGAAGAAAAAAGTTATTGATTTTCTGGCCAATTCTTTTAGGATTTTCTCGCTGTTTCTTTCAGAATAAGTTATTTTTTTTTCTTTGGCTATTTTTTTTTTCAGAATAACAGTTTAATTGTTGTCTGGTTGGTTCTTTCACGATTACTTTTCATTTGCTAAATCACTTATAGTTTATAAAAGGAAAATAACAAAGGTAAAGCAGTATCAAAATAAATGTTCCAAAAAACTTTTATTTATAAACATCACATTTAGTTTTTAAAAAATGAATGCTAATATCATAGATGAAAAAAAAAAATATTTAAAAATCTCATTCAATTAGTAAAAAATTACGTAAAGATTTTTATTTAAAACATCACATTCAATTAAAAAAAAATAAACGGGAATAAATTGTGTTTAATCAGATTATAAAACTTCAGAATATATGTAAGTTATAGGCAATGAAACGTAGAATGATAATTTTATCGTCAGGATTATGTTCTTATACTTCGTGGTAGTAGATCTCTCATCTCCTCTTTCTGGGAAGCACTTTTGTTTGGGACGAACTTCCTCCTTCATGAGACGCGATCTATGAGTTTCCATAGGTTAGGGTGAGGTTGTTGAGCATTCTTTGATAGAGCACTAGGAAATCCTTCGAGACTGTTGTTTGTTCGAGACAGACCGTTGCGTTCTTAGGTTCATTTCTAAGGGGTGTAGAAAATGAAAGAAATGTTCGCTATCCAAGTCTCTTGAAGTTAGTAAAACAACAGAGGGAACCCCTAAAGTAATAAAGTATTGGCTATGAACTTTCCTTCAATTCACCTAGCTGAATATCATCTAAACGAGTAATTTTCCTAAACAACTAATTTCTAATACTTTCCCAAACAACTAATTTTGGATATTTTCGAAAACAAGTAATTTCGGGTAGTTTCCAAAACAAATAATTTAGAAAGGAACAAATTTTTCGAAACAATGGCAATTGTCCGGAGGGCAATTGTCAGCCTGGGAATTGTCCATACTATCAATTGTCCGCATGGAAGTTGTCCGCATGGAAATTGTCCGCCTGGGAATTGTCCGCACACGATATATATATATATATATATATTATATATATATATATATATATATATATATATATATATATATATATAATATATATATATGTGTGTGTGTGTGTGTGTGTGTGTGTGTGTGTATGTTTGTATGTATGTTACCTGCACTTGAAATAACAATAATAATTAAAATTAGGGCGCAACGGACTTTGTTGCCAACAGATTGGAATATGCAGCAACACAGTCACAGGTGTTATGGGTAAACTTTAAGATATCAGCAAATTATTTGGGTTGTTGAACGGATGCGCATTTGACCCAGGTGCTCTCATGTGATCGGGATGTCAATAATACAGTTGTGTATGTCTCTTTGTGTATCAAACAGGGAGTGTCCATGGAAGGTTCTTGAACCGTGAGAAAACAAGCATTCGTGCGTTCGTACACCAATCAGGGGACCTGAAAGCATAAAATATCCCAATAGTGACGGGAAAATGGGTCAGTAGACTGCAGACTCTTTTAGTGATTATCAGTGAGGAAAGTCCGAGGGTATACACACAGATCTATCAAGAAGGTAAATAGTGTAAAATAAAAACTTTGAAAAGCCATTGAATTTTTGTATGGATACTCTGAAAGGAGCTGAAGTGCAGTGTATTTTTTATTGGATATTTATCCATTTTTTAAATTTTATTTCTGATAATTGTGGTTTCTTTTACAGATGGATTTGGTTTGTTGCCACAAAAAATGAATTCTCTAAATGACAATTTTGTTTGGGAAAATACTGATGGGGTTTTTGACAATGAGTTAGTGTGACAATTTTTTAATCAAGACGACTATTCGAGGAGTAATTATGTTTCATAGTTTTGAGATTTTCAATTCATTTTCCTTGTTTCCCATGTTTGTTCTTTTGGGGAAATAAAGACTCTATTTTTGTATTATACTAGACCAGGTATGGGCAAACCACGGCCCGTCAAAGGAATTCATGCTGTACGCCATATTTTAGTAAATTTGAAAGGGCTGCCGAGATATTTGGGTTGCTGAGTTACTTTGTTTTTCAAATAAATGTTTCATGTGAAGTTCCTACGTTAAAATATTTATAAAAACTTTTTTCTCCTTCAATTTGACTAACTTTGTTTTCAAATAAATGTGTTTTATGTGAAGTTTCTACCATAAAATATTTAAGAAAATTTTCTTTAAATTGAACTACTTTGTTTTTTAATATATGTGTTTGATTTGAAGAAGACAATAATTAATGAAAATTTTTGTTTCTTTAAGTTTGAGCTCTTACTTTGTTTTTCAAATGAATATGTTCTCCTACTTTATAATATTGATTAATAAAAATAATTTGCTTTTTCTTAAAAATATTTTATTTTTTTAATGTTCTTCGTATGAAGTTCCTACTTTCAGATATTTACTAATAAAATTTTTTTTCCAACTGAGTTACTTCGTTTTTCGAATAAATGCATTTCATGTGAATATTCGACAGTACTTAGAAATATTAATGAATAAAAGTTAATTGAATTTTTCTTTAAAAGACTAGTGTTTTGTCCATTTTGAATATAAATTGTTTTGCTTACTATACTATGCATGTCTATAAAATTGTGAATTTTCTAATGTGGCCCTTGCAATAAAAAGTTTGTCCACCCCTGTACTAGACCATCCACGACCAATTGAGTCACTTTTTATTTACTACATTTTTAACAAAAGGTTCATACCAATACCTGTCCCCATACTTATACCCATATCCATACCATAATGATACCCATACCCAATATCTGTAACATGTATCATACCATTACCCATATACATACCATACCCATACACATATCTGTACCATACCCATACCCATATCCATATCTATCTCCATACCCATATCTGTTCCATAACCATATCCATACTTATACCCATATCCATACCATAATGATAACCATACCCAATACATGTATCATGTATCATACAATTACCATATCCATACCACCCCCATACACATCTGTTCCATACCCATATCCATATCTATGCCCATACCCATATCTGTTCCATAGCTATAGCCTATCTGTAACATACTTATACCTATATCCATACCTACAAGCGAAAGCATTCACTAAAATTCTGAAGTCATTAGTGTATAATTGTCAAGGTATGTACTAACTGTGCAACCCTCAGGATCGTTCCTTGATTTATTTCATATTCAGAAGACATGGCGGTTCAGTCTAATGTGGTTCTATAATTTTTTTCCTTTTTTTCTTAATCAAACGTATTTCGGTGTTGCATGAGAGAGAGAGAGAGAGAGAGAGAGAGAGAGAGAGAGAGAGAGAGAGAGAGAGAGAGATTTAAAGCATGAGAGAAATTCGATAGTTAAAACTAGAAATATGGGGAGAAAGTATATTGGTATTTACTCTTCTATAAGGAGAGCTGGGACGGGAATGTGGGTGAATGAATCAAAAGTATCAACACTCTCGTTAATGGATAAGGAAGAATTAATTGTTTAATGAAACAAGCGATGATACTAGAAAATAGAACACTTTATTTACTACATTTTGAAATTGAAAATAGACATTTGGGGTGCCTTTTTTTATTTGTAAAAGTGTCTGTATACAAGATTAAAATAAGTATGTGTAAGTAATGAAAAATTGAAACCACCATTGAGGATAATCCAAACCAGTAATTGCGAACATGATTTACTCTTTTCAAGAATTCGGGTGAAAAATCCTTGAATGTTTCTCCGAAAATGTAGTGCGGCACTGAAACGTTTCTCATTTCATACAAGGTCACAAGCAAGAAAATCCAACTTGCCATAATTCTGTGCATAAATCATGTTGAGTTACAGCAAAAGATTTTCATTATTTGTTTTAGTCTTTTAATTTCATTTATCACATAATCCAGGCATGGTTCATACATACTTCTGAATCTGAATCATTTTCCTACCTCCCCGACCACCGCGTTCTGTACCACAGTTTTAAAATTAAATTACTGTCTCTCTCAATCTCTTTTTCAACTTTTTTATCGAATTTCTTATGCTGTTTTTCATAATATGAATTTTTTCGTCCAGAAATCTGTCATCCTATTTTGCAGGATTTCAAAAGCAAATCCTTTTCCTAAAGTCACCTTTAAACTTGACAGCATCCTCTGTGTGATCAAAGAGCAACCTTCAGTTCAAAAGAACGCAGAAAAAGGAAACAAAAACTAACGTAATTAAAAAGACTAACATATACGCGAGCAGTAATAGCCAATCACATGGATTCCAAAATACCGAACTTAAATTTGGAAGCATTTTATTTAACCCGGTTGAGCTGGGGATGATCAGTCCAGCAATTACTGCCCTTTTATGAACACACCTGCCATTTTTGCATATTCGAAGTGCATAATGGGATCTTTCCTTCTTTTCGTGAACACTCACATTTTCACTTCATTTGCTCTCACATTCCGACACATTTTTATTATAATATAAATATACGACCTTTGGCGCATTCTATTCCTTGGTCTCCTTTGTCTAAGTTGCAAGCAAAAATAAAAGGAGTACAATATTTTTGTATTTTATATGATTAGACTCGAACTGAAACAGAGAGAGAGAGAGAGAGAGAGAGAGAGGAGAGAGAGAGAGAGAGAGAGAGAGAGAGAGGAGTTGCACAAAACAATAATGGTTGTAGTGATTTATTCAAATTAAACCAAACTTATACAACGCGTGCGACGGGTAAAGCACTACGGGGAACATATATATATATATCTATATATATATATATATATATATATATATATATATATATATATATATATATATATATAGATATATATATATATATATATATATATATATATATATATATATATATATATATATATATATATTATATCTATATATCTATATATATATATATATATATATATATATATATATATATATATATATATATCTATATATATATATCTATATCAATTCAAGCTACAAATGTCCTTTAATATCTAAATTCACTTTACCTCCCAAATGATATATTTTCATATATGTACCGAAGGGGAATTTTTTTTTAATTGATAATAATTTCGTCCCCCCATGGGGATCGAACCACCGTCCAAGTGGACGGGGACGAAATCAGGACAGTCAGTGACGCTATCCAATCAGCCAACTGACTGTCCTGATTTCGTCCCCGTCCACTTGGACGGTGGTTCGATCCCATGGGGGGACGAATTTAGTTATCAATTAAAAAAAAAAAAAAAAAAAAAAAAAAAAAAAAAAAATTCCCCTTCGGTACATATATGAAAATATATCATTTGGGAGGTAAAGTGAATTTAGATATTAAAGGACATTTGTAGCTTGAATTGATATATAAATGGATCACGGTTCGATGTGATAATTATTCATATATATATCTATATATATATATATATAATATATATATATATATATATATATATATATATATATATATATATATATATATATATATATATATATATATATATATAATATATATATATATATATTATATATATATATATATATATATATATATATATACACATGTATAAGAGAAGGAGCCGTTGCTTTTCTTTTTAGCACACAAAGTGAAGCGAAGGGACAGGCATTTTATATATAAAGCAGTTTATTAGCCAATGTTTTGCGACTTACTTTACACTTTCATTTCAAAACTGCAATATTTTTAAACACTATAATAGTTTAATTTTACATTTTAGAATATTCATACAAACTATATCGAAAATAAAACACAGCAAATAAATAAAAAATATGAAATAAAAGACAAATCAAATAAGAAATCAGAATAAGCATAAAACTACACACGAACCCACTCGAGCAGTGGAAGATACTGAAAGAAAACGTTTTAAAAAACAACGAAAACATTTATGCAAAACATAAAAGTAGGCTTCAAATAATTGTGTAAATGACAACTGAGTATTTAGAGTTGGAAATGTCTTTTTTTATTGAAAGAGATTATAAATTGTTCAGGTAAATTTCATTCTTAACTCTTTCAAAAACTTTGAAGTCTTTATGTTCAATGTTAGTCCGGGTGCCAAACTAAGATTTTTTACATGACCTTGTTTTGCGGTCTGCCTAATGTTTTTTGAGTGATTTCCTCTATTCTGTTGTTGCTGAATTTAAATCTGAATTATGCCACTCTGGCATCCTTGAAGGTTTTGAGTTATTCAAGATGGCGCCACCAATATGGCCGCCATATTTTGTAATTTTGGTTTTATTAACAATATTCTGGCTAAACTGACATTTTGAAAAGTAAAACTTGTGGGATCATGTTACAAAGACCAATCTTCATGCACTGATGAGCATATAACAACTGTTTATCTTGATTATACTCAATTATTTTTAAGAAATTTTATATTTTGTTTGTTTATAGAAAGTAAAATAAGAAATATTCATCATATAATATATAATATCTATATTTGTAAAATATATTTTGAATGATTTTAGGAAGTTAAACTTTGGACCCAAATGCAATAAATCAGATGAAGGGCAGAATGGCCCCTTCATCTGATGGCAATGAAGATGATGTTGCCATATATCTTTGCTGCTGGTTACATTAACTATGGCAGGTATGGCTTATACTGCTTGGAATCCATGAACAAACTGCCAAGGGAGGTCCTTAATTCTTTCATGAAAGGAGACCATGTAATGCGACATCAAGCAGGCATCTGGAACGGGATGTGGTCTGACATGTTCATAGAGACCACATTAATGAGATATGGCCTTGGCCTTAGAGGAATGGTGGGTGTTACTATTAAACCAGCTGCCATGAAGGGATGGGCACTTAGTTTACACCGCTGCAGCCAGCTTGTTAAAGATCTTGTTGAAATGAAAGAAAACTATAATCAGGTACATGTTATTTCACACAAGGAGGAGTCGGATACTCGCAGACATGCTGATGAAACTGAAAGAAAGAAACTCCGTGAGAAGCTGTCATCTTTTATTAATCCTTTGAGTCCAAATGAACATCAAGATGGGCTTGTTTGTCAACGTAGCTTCTGGGGTTGTGAAATAGGGCCAAGTGAATATTGATGAAGCAGTTGCCATCGGAAATGATCAGATGGTAGAATCTCATGAATCAGGGCCAGCAGTGTTCCATAATCAGAAGAGTGTTGCTATTGGTCCATCATCCACATATGACACTGCTCTGATATAATCCAGAGTAATGGGCATTTTAGGAACAAGAAACATTGATTTGAACCATATAGTATTTAACCATGAACTTGCTCCAGTGCCAGCATCAATGTTTGATGACAGTGGCCTTATGAAAATAACAAAGGCAAAATCAATTAAGAGGAATCTACAGGTTGAGCAATCTTCTCACTCAAACTACAAGGATCACCTAATTCAAGAAGTGCTAATCATTGATGGATGTGCAATACTGTGAGTAGTTCATTGGCCATCAAAAGGGACCATCCATGACTACATTGATAGCTTTGTTGACAACAACATGCGCAAGCTCAGTGAGAATGACATTTGTTTAGTTTTTGACCAGAACTATGATTACAGTATTAAGGATGGAACAAGGAGTGGACACGCAAGAGGCGTTACCAAATAGTACCAACTGAGGCTAGATATGCTCCTACCAAAACAGCTAGATATGCCCCTACCAAAACAGTGTTTTATCCTCAATGTTACATACAACAAGAAACAACTGACTGAACTTATATGCCAGTAACTGCCATCAAGGATATCTTTTTACCATCATCTCATGAAGCTTACAAACACTAGCTAGTCCTTTCAGGAGATTACCCAGTTCAGGTTGAACACGGAGCTTGCTTGTCAAAATATGACCTCAAAACTACACATGAAGAGGCAGATGTTATCATTGTACAACAGATGATTCATCTTGCTAGGGAAGGAGGGTGTTCAATCAAAGTTATTTGTAGTGACTGATGTGTTCCTCCGTCTTGCACACCATTCCTTTTGTGATGGAAGGGACAAGTGCCAAGAGATCAGTCTGCTGCATTTCTGACAGTAATCAAACATCAGGACATAATTGAAGATTTGTTAGCAACCCATGCACTCACTGATGCGACGCGACAGCTTACTTGTGGGGCATTGGAAAGACTACAGCTATCAAGATCCTGAGAAAGGGGTATATACTGAAAAAATTAGGAGATGAACAAAGTGACTTTAGTACTATTGTCGATGAAGCCAGCAAGTTTAGTGTCGTGTGCCATGGTTGCCATGAAAACACTTTGCCAGAGGCTCATTATCAGGTGTGGTTGGCAAAAACAGGTAACAGAAAGGTCACTAGGATGCCAGCACTGAAGTCTTTGCCACAAATCACTGAGGCATTCAAAGAAAATGTGAAGCATGCTCACCTTCAAGTGTGAAGGAGCCAGATCCTCCAAACCTTGACCTTACATTATATGGCTGGTAAAAAGAGGAACATTCAAGGTACTTTTCCCCTCTTTTACGAATTTGTTCCCCAGAATTCCTAGAAAAAGAATTTGAACTAATTCGCAAGCAACTTTCGTCTTTAAGGTATCCTGACCATATAATTTGAGAAAGCAATTCACAAAGCAAACGTAACCAACCCCTCGGAAAATCTAACCCTTTTGTATTTACTTACCCAACACCTTAGCCAAATCCCTGATTAACGTCCAACAAAAGACATCTCCCAAGGACTCTGGGGTATACGAAATCCCATGCCAGGACTGTGACCAATCTTACATCGGATTTACAGGTAAATCACTTCCCCAGAGATTAATACAACACAAACGGTCAGTTAGGTATGGACAACAGAACTTGGCTATTTTCAACCATATAAATGAACATAACCATAGAATAAACTGGAATTGTCACGTGTAATTTATAGCAGCAACTGCGGTACAAGAGTCAAATGATGGCAATCTGGGCCTTAATAAAAGAGAGGCAGGTAATGAACATCTCAAAAGGTAGCATGGATTTCAGATACGATCGACAAGGTTTTCATTCAACCAACACTTAAGAAGATTAAAGGAAGATTATCAGCGGGGGTGACCTAAATTGGCTTGCCTGTGG
>NC_087203.1:10355224-10362724 GCF_015104395.2 Macrobrachium nipponense
ATAAACTGAAAGATGGGTTCACATCAGAATTTAGAAACTACATGAGAATGGACTCCATCACATTTTATGATCTCTTATAACCAAGCAGGACACATTTACAAGGGACACTTCCCCAGAGGTGCATCTAGTGATAACACTAAGTTTTCTATCAAGCATAAGGGCCTGTGCTTCACGCCAATGTGTAATGAAAATATTGAACAAAGTTTGTCTGCCAAACCCTCTATGATGTATTCAGACAATACATACAGGTAAGTTTTGTATTTATATTGAAAAAAAGTACATCAAGTACTGACATAATATGCATAATATTAAAAGGAGAATAATAAAAACCATGCTTCTGGCATGATCCGCATTCATTCCCGATCCCAATCGTGATCTGGCAAAAGTTTTTGCTTAAAGGGCGCTATCTGATGGTGGGAACACACCCTAAGATGCTAGCGATGCTGTAGATATATTTATAGCTATTTGTAAATCTGTGATAATTGATGATGTATTGGTTAAGTGCTACCAAAGGAGCAATTTCTGATTAGCACTAAATTCATCAGTATGTGGATAGTGCTTGGTACAAAAGAATCTGTTCTTGTTATGAAACTGCATACTGGTAAGAAATTCATCCTTGGTTTGAAATTATTTGTTTGCTCTTCATAAAGCAAACTTAGTTGACATTATAGACAATAACCATGCACTTTGGATCACTGACAGATTCCTGCTGAATAACGACAAAGAATCTTGGGTTCCAGGAACCCCATACTTCAGTTCCTTTTATTGAGTAGATTTTGGATACATTAATTTGCTCTTGCAATATGTTGCCCTTTACATGACATGGTTGTGCAAACCAACGCACTCAGCAGTGGTAGAAGCGGAATACATCTTCCCTTTTCTACTGCCTCGAGAAAAAACACTTTGGACATGTATGGCTAAAAGAAAATCGACGAATGTTAGTCAAGCATGAAATTTAAAACTCGAAACAGTTTAGACGATTGCTCAATTAACATCCACGAAGGAGAGGCTGAAAGATGCGGAATCGATAGGTGATCGTTCCCTAGAAATCAACCGTTCAATTTTTTCCCGTAATGGGAACTGCAAGAAACACTTAACCTGCCCAACACTGTTGATGCCCTTGGGAAAGGGTCCCACACGGACGATAGGACCCGTCATCTGAGATCCTTTCAAAGTGACCCCGCACAATCCATGATCGAGACCCATAAACGGGAATGTTCGCGCAGCCTCTCGACTACTTAAACATATAAATGAAGCTGAGAGAGAGAGAGAGAAAGAGAGAGAGAGAGAGAGAGAGAGAGAGAGAGAGAGAGAGTGGGGGGGGTGGAGGCGGATTTCACTGCCTTCGGGAAGGGAGAAGAAAAAAATATAAATAAAGGACTTAATCAAACTCATGGTGATAAGTCTTACCGTTAGGAAAATTGGCTTAGATATGGGAAAATCTGTTCATAAAATATTTGTATTTTTTAAATATATTTCTCTCTCTTAAATAATTTATTCTTTAATATGTTAGCATGCGTTGAATTTAGAATTCTTTTATTACATTTGTCCCTCAGTAATGGCCTTGCAATACCCATCCATAGCTTAAATTCGTCCCTATTTAACTAAAAATTCCTAGCATGATTCGGTCAAAAGCTGCGATTCATACCTTTTTATATTAAACAATTATGTCATAATTGTTTGGTTTTTTATTTGCTGTTCGTCTTTTATTCTTTTAATTTACCTCCTGCTATTGCATACATTTACTCCCTTGTTTGTGAAATATGTCCTTGAACTGCTGTGTACAATTAGAAAACTGAGATGACAAGAGCTAAAGGTGAAAACTATTTTGTATTTGTGATGTCCCTTATCTATCATCTCGTTTCATATGAAACAGCGTTTACTAAATAAAAGTACAAACTGTGCTAAGGCCTTTTTTGTCCTTGTCTTTTAAATATGATATATCGTGGAAACATTTTCTCGTACTAGGTGCTACTTTGGTTGCAAATTTTTGTAGAAGCTCCTCATATTTTGTATGCTAAGATGAACTTCGATATTGTGTTGTATGTCAACAATTATATTAAGAAGTGAGTTTAACCCTTTTACCCAGGGAACGTAAAACATTTGCCTTTAGCTTTTTGTTTTTGTCTTTGAGTAATTTAGTTGCTGACAAGCGACACAGTTCAATAATCGTTGAGTATAAATAAATCAGTCTACGGAAAAATGATTATTTTGCCGGTCAAAGTTTTTCTCTTCCTTCAATTTGTTTATCCATAGCAAAGCAATTAATTTTCACTTTACCTATGATTTGATATTCCCTCCAATAGTGCATCTCCGGTTTTGTGTTTTATCTGCCAGTGTTTCTTTATCTTTTCATTTTGTATCTTCCTCTTTTTATTAAGGAAGCTGACAGCAGTTGACATTTATAAATAAAACTTTTATTCTCTTTCACTGACCAGCTATTATTTCTTTGTCCACTCTTAGCTGTTTTCCTAATCCTTGATTTATGGTTGATGTGAGTTTCCACAGATATTATAGAATTCACTCAATTTGGGTGTTTGAAGTTTGACACAATTGAGAACAGTGTTTTTTTCCGGATGAACCTTCCTCCAATCACTCTGGCTTTTCCTCTGGTTTTCTTGGTTTTCTTCTTTGATAAGTCTTGTTCTTTGACCAATGGAGTGACCTCGGAGATCACTTCTGAAGTTGTTTATTTGTATTCTGTCCACTGGTGAAAGAATTGTCTGTCATAATTCTAGGATTTGTCGTTCGTAAGTTTTAACTGCGTCTTGCTGGTTGCAGTTGCATACTGTTCTATCATACATACTTTCTTTTGTTCGTTGGTAAGTTTGCATTTCGTTTATGATTTATTTGAGATTTAGAAAGCTAGTTGCTTTATAAATCCTTAGCGTAGTATAACTGTGTTCAATTAAGCTTATGTGTTTGAATGTATTTGTAAATTTATTTATTAATGCTCAATGTGATGGGTTAACCAAATTTTGTATAGTCTAGAGCGCGAGGAATATTTGCTATTCATGATTTGGTTTTAGATACACACTGTTTAAGTTCTGAGTATATCTTCCTTAGCCATGGTACTTAATATAGGATGAACACCAAAGATTAACCCTCAGTTACCAATAAATACATTCTTTTTTTTGCAGGAAGATGAAGCAAAACACTCAAAGCTTGATTTTTTTTTTTTTGGCACACTTCTATCTTCCTCTTCTTTTTTCACATAAGTAATCTTCATTATTATTACACTTAAAGTACTTTTCTATTTACCGGTCAACTAATTTCTTACGAACACATCAGCAAGACTGCATTCTTTTGGATGCATATTCCAATGACTAATTCCTAGATTGCACTCCTTTAAGTAAAAGACTTTTAACCTAATAATCAAGTTATCTTTTTTTTTATCTTTGCTGATTACAAAAGCAGTCCGGTTCATTGTGGAAACGACAGCATCCTCAAGACTACTATTAATCTTTAAACGATGGCCATCACCTTCCATGCTATGTTCAACAGATCTGGGGAACTGTGGAAGTTCATTGCTGCCATTTAGGGGCGAGAGCCTGACCATGCCTAAGCTAGCAGCTATATTAGCCCTATTGTTGAGGTTCGATCCCAAAGATCTCATTCCACCATTGACATGAGTTAGTGGGTGGGCTAATGCAATTAATTATGTCAATGTTGAAATTCTTTACGCCTCTTGCAGAACCGCATCGTCCTCAAGGAGGGCAAATCTTGTTGAAAATACCAGCAATTGCCATACTTTCATCTCGCAGTAATCGCAAACCGGCTAAATCTCTTGCAGAGATGAGTAAAGATTAATTTTTCTACGATACCAGAAGTTACACGCAAAGAACGTGCCCAAACACCCCAAACTGTCTGTGTCTCAAAGTATCTCAATTTAGTGTTTGCTGTATATATATACTATGAAAATTAAAAGTAACTTTTTTTGTAAGTGTACCATTCTTACACGTTTAGGGTTACAGTAACTGTCATATTTACCTTGCTAAAAATTTATCTAATACATCCATATTGTGTTTTTAAGGATAATTATTAAGAAATATATACACATAACTTTCATAAAAAAGGAACGTATTTGCATACACTCTTCAAGCATGAATGAAAATTGAGTTGCAGGTGAGTGTGCGTGATGAGATCAGTCCATGAGGCCGTTTCATATAAGTTCATTCGATGCCGTCAAATCATTATTCTATTTCATAAATCACACTTGACCGCTTTTTGAAAAAAGGTAATACGGTAAAGTTCCTCCATTCTTGTTTGAACCACACATGTTTTTACCACATTTATTCAGAATAAGAAAGCATTCTGATTGAGAAACCATAAAAGATCACAATCTTCTCAGAAAATCTTCCACAGTAAAATGTATCCCTATTTCAAGAGAAGAGAGAGAGAGAGAGAGAGAGAGAGAGACCTTTATGGATAACCAATAAACAATGAAGGCATGAATAATTCTCAATACATAATGGTTATGAAGTTTTTCTTTATTTCTATTAGACATTGGAAAAATAAGATAAAAGAGCTTAGCCCTCACATGGCCGTCCACTGCTTTCCAGAATCCAGCAAATAATATACAGATTATTGATTGGACTGACTAATTGGTTTCTCTGTACTAGCCCGATAAGAGAGTAAATGAGACAAAATGGAATCATAAATCAAAGTGTCTAGCAAACACATCTCTCAGTCGCTTTTCGTATGTTCCTAAAGCTTGAGATTTTAACAGATTCCATGACAGGAATAAAACCATTAACATCTTAATGAACCATAAATCATTGCTTATCGTTATGGCACAGTACCGAAATCTACAGGACATTGGCACATGAATAACGTCAGCCACAAGAGCATATAATATTGTTATTAGATAAATTTTATAACAGACTTCTTGTGATAGAATTAGGGCGCTTAGGAAGGGAGAAGTCTCTTGCGTAATTAACTGCCATAAAATGAGAAAGTGAAAATCCTTTTTGTCATAAAAAAATGCTTTGCATCCTTTATTTTTAGGGAAATCCATTGTTCTCGATAACATGATTCATTATTAATTGCTTCATAACCCTCTTTCACATATGAAGGGATAGTTTAATTTTACTTTATCTAATTTTAGTAACGACAAGGTGTTTTTGATGAAACAATAATTAATGTCCTCCTCAAAAGACTTTCTTTAATTTTTTATACTCTTGTCAATGTAGGTATTTAAAAAATGGAGTTAATAAAAGCAATTACCAGAGCAGCTCCTCCGTTAAAAGGCAGTAAGGCATTATTTCTTGTCTTATCTATTAAATATTCTTTCTAGATAAATGTATGCCTATACATACGGATAATTTCTCTCTTCTCTCTCTCTCTCTCTCTCTTAATGCACACACACACATGTATATATAAATATATATATATATATATATATATATATATATATATATATATATATATATATATATATATATATATATACATAATTTTATACATATATAATTACTAGGAGTGAACAACGTTTTAATACTAGTGTATATCGCAGAGTACTTTTACTGGATTGGGAAATAATTTTTACAGTTTCGTGTTTTTATGGCTTTAAAGCTAACTCTGTTATTACGTTGGTACACAGAGCATTTAAATATACGTCTGACTGGTCTGCTTTCCATAATGAAATTGAGTACCTACTGAAATTTTTTACAACTAACTCCTACCCAAAGCAATCTGTTCTTAATATTATTAATAAAATGGTTTCTAATTACGTATCTCCACTCCCTGCTAGTTTCAACGTACCTAAACTTAATATGTACGCATCAGTTCCCTTTATCCACACAGATAAAGTACGCTTGAATATAAAAAAAAACATTATAAAAAAGAATTAGGTTTCTAAGACTAACCCTAATCCCTGTAAATCCAAAAAGAATAGGGTAGCCCTTTTCCTTAATTACAAGGATAAGCTTCAAGATTTTATGTTGTCCAATGTAATCTATAAATATGAATGCCCAAGATGCCTGGTACTTATATTATAGTCACATGGGACTCAGCTATAGGACGGGATCCAGGATATCGAATCCCGAACTTTCGAGTATTCGAACACATACCTCAAAATGCAAGATTCCTATGGAAAAAACACATTTTTCTATCCTTACCTCAACAACCCAAGCATCCTTTTTAACAACACTTGAGTCACTTTACATTAAACATCTATCGCCTAATTTAAACAATTACGTCTCTGCCACTCCCCTTTCGTTGGCCTGAAGTGTAGTTTGGTTGGTCCCTCACGTTTTCTAGTCATTCTGCTCCTGTTCTCTGAACTGATAGGTAGTCTTTTAATACTTATAAGCTTCTTTCAATAATTCATATTTTTGGATTGTACCTTTTACTTTTATTTTACTGTTTTTTTTTAATAAGAATAAATTTTACTCCAGTCTGATGATATGCCAATGTTTTGGGGCACGAAACGTCTCTTTAATAAACTGATCATGTAACCTGTGGTCTTGCTGGAACCCCTGTTGGTTAAATTATATATATATATATAATATATATTATTTATATATATATTATATATATTATATATTATTTATATATATATATATATATATATATTTATAGATATATAATAATATAATATATATATATGATTATACGTTATATATATATAAATATAATATATAAAATATATAAACATTTAGATGTAAAAAATTGAATAAAATATATGTCCACAATGAATCCACAACTTCAAAATGCAAGAGAATTCGCCTTTACTCTAAGGCATTTCTAAGCAGACTGGATGCAATAGAACGAAAAGTTAGAAAAAAAAACCCTGGTTTTTACAAACGCAAAGGTCCTGCACAAGGCTGACTGCATTGTACATGGAGGCAAGTCCATGGGTTTGAAAGTATTCAAACTGGAAATTACCAAGTTTTCCAGGCGTCGAAAGAGTTTAATCTCATGACCTCTTTTGACCGAACAAGAGAGAAAAAAGCCAAAGGGCTAAGCTGCCTCCTTGAAGCAGCGAGCAGACAAGGCAACCCTTATGCCAGTACTTGTGCCCAACAGGCAGACTTGTAAGTTATGTCCGGAAATGGGTGGCATACATGTTTTAAGTGGGTCTGAGACCTCCAAGATAGTTCTTTATCTCTCAGACACCTTAGACTGCTTCGCTTTATTTCAAGAAGGCAAGCATACCTGATTTTAAGGAACAGCAAATATTATATATATATATATATAATATATATATATATATATATTATATATATATATATATATGTATATATATATATATATATTATATTATATATATATATATATAATATATATATATATATATATATATATGGATGTATATATATATATATAGTATGGGTGTGTGTGTGTGTGTGTGTGTATAGATATATATATATATATTATATATATATATATATATATATATATATATATATATATATATATATGTATATATATATATATATATATATATATATGTGTGTGTGTGTGTGTGTGTGTTGTATATATATATATATATATATA
>NC_087203.1:10372724-10375224 GCF_015104395.2 Macrobrachium nipponense
CCATTTATTTTCTGTGTCTTTATGAGGGATTCCTTCCTTCTTAGACGGATCTGGAACCCCATAATGATGGGAAATAGTTCGTTGCACTAGGGACCTTTATGTTTTGACATGGGAAGATTATTGTGATTAATTGTGTAGCGTTGATCAGTGTTTCAAGACGGGTTAGTTACTGGAGAAAGAGGAATGCCACTGGTTTGGTACAATCCCTGGTTTTATTGATATTAAGACTTTATTATTATGTTAATGGAACAGACGATAGTTGCAATTCACGAGGTGTAGTTTATTTTCAATATATTTGCATAGTTATTTTTTTCTCAAAATCGGGTATGATATACCCACGTTCAGTGAATTTGAAACAGAAATCAATGTTTAGTGTTCTAGGATTACACGATAGTACATGATATTTTTCATAACAATATTCTATTATCTCGATTGCTTTTGATTATCAATATGGCAAGCAACTTGGTTTGTGTCTGAAGCACGGGTGTTAGTTTGGAAGAAATGGCTGTGCCTTGTTTTTCGCCTTTTCTAGTTCCCACCTGCATCCGTCGACTTCGGTGGGCTGGACCACTAGAACACTTACTTCAGAATAGGGCAGGGGATTATCCCGAGTCCTGACATATTCCTATTCTCAGTCTGATTTATGATAGGGGCTTCCGGAATCTTCAAATATCGTTTCCACTTTCACCCTGACTTTTAACTGCCGCTGTGGGAATTCTGGAATGTCCCATGAGGGATCAAAGTACTATCAGGAATCTGCGAGAAGGGCTCGGGCGATAATTATCTCGGGCACTAATCTCGATCAAATGGCTTTGTAGTCACGCCTACCGTTCAAGCGACTGAAAATAGACTGGGCTGATTTATACTCATTTGACGTCCTAACACATTCTGTTGCCTTTCTGGGAGTTCAGGAACTAATTGATTCAATTTCCAGAGTAAAGAGATGTCAGAAGAAACGAGTGGGTAAAATTTGCTCCAATAAAGAAATCCATGCATTCATATGGTAGAAAAGTTATTAGCTTCGTGCGAACAAGAAAAGAAAAGAGATGGGGGTTTTCGCTCATTATAGTCTTTCATGTCAGTTTTCATGTCAGTTTTCCTTCAGGCAATCAGTAAACTGCTCGTGTAGAAAACACCATTTGGGAGGACAATGCCTAATTCCTTTACAGCCTAGGGCTTTTTCACGTTGCCCGCTATATGCAAAGCTATAATAAAAGGTGAGAAGGTACACGACAGCGGGCATGAAAACAGTACGGAAATTTCCTATACAACTTAGGCCGAAAGTATCAAAATTCAACACTTTCTTTTCAAACGTATAATCTCTCCTAGAGTATTCTTATATATCTTTCAACCTAAACCTATATAAATATGTACTTTGCACATCATAGTAATATTTCTCTCTGATGAGATTCACAGCATGGGTGTAATTGCGCTGAAAAGAAAAAAACTATCGTGGCCTCTGTTCTTATCGTTTGCATGACTTCCTCCTCCCTCCCCCCCGACACCCTCTCTCTCTCTCTCTCTCTTTTCTTGTACACACGCACACAGGATCACACACATACACACACACACACACACAAACAAACATTCATTGCAAGTAACAGGGCCTTCTTTCAATGGCCGAACATGTCAGTGTTATCTAAGAGACATAGAGATTTTTTAAAATATAAGGCTTATGAAAATATAACTGAACGATTGCCAATAATATCTGATATAAAGTCATATGAAAATCTAAAGAAAAAAATACTTGAATAATTAACATTTAGTCATTTTACAAGGTTACATAGTAAATTGAGAAATTATTGATGAATTATATAGTATAATTATTATAAAAAGTGAATATTTTTAGTAAATCTAATTTCAGACTGTTATGAAATTCTCAGTGTTGATAAATCTGAATTTAGAAAACTACGTATTGTATTCCTTGTCAACTGAGTGCTTCGCCATCACTAAAGTATCATCCGGAAATAGGATCAATATATTATTCATTGCTCTGCCATTTCAAACAATTGCCTACATAAAAAAAATAAATTATTTGTACTCGCAAAATCAATGTAAAATCATTGAACTATATTGGATTCCCGACGCATATTTTCACATATTCATATCAGACTTGGTCAGTAGGTTGGTCCTTTCCAAAAACTGATACCGGTAAAAGTAAGCATTACAGAAGAGAAGGCACGTGGATAAGAAAAAAAATAGTGTGCGTGGATTCACACACACACACACACACACGCACACAGGGGTGAGGGCAGTGTGGGTCAGGCTGCGAAGATTCGCTCGTATAAATACACCTGGAAAGTATGATGCCATATACAGTAATTACAATAAATTTATCTTTTCATTTGGCGTTAGGTCAATATTTTTTTACTTTTCTATGACTTTGTTTTAGATATTACAAAATTATTATATCGGTGACCTCCCAGTAAAGACTTATTTCAAGAAAATAAGAAATTATTAATTAATTTGGTAAATGGCAGCCGTTTCCGACTATGGTGAT
>NC_087203.1:10382724-10392724 GCF_015104395.2 Macrobrachium nipponense
TATATTGGAAATTCAGGGGGCATTTTGGTATTTGATTTACATGCAATGTAGTAATTTTTTTTAATTATCAATGTGCCAACTTACCCCATAATGTGTGCCAACTTACCTCGTATACGGGGCAAATTGGCACGAAAAAGTCATTTTTTTCCTAAAGCTTATATGTTGAAAGCAAACAACAATTATTTTGCCCTATGATAAAGACGATTGTTAATTTTTTCAATGATGGTAAGAATATTGCAAACAAAGTTTGTTTTATATTCGTAATAACCAAAATTGTAAAAAGTGTGCCAACTAGCCCGGTCTCCCTTAATTAAAATATCAGCAAAACCTTACTGTTGCGATGTTTTCGAGAACCATGTAATATTTTTGACTTAGTATCATGGTGTGTGTGTGCGTTTCTCTATTCATATCATGCTACAATTTCGTTTCTATTAATCTAATGCCAGTAGTAAGGGTATAATTCTTATACCGTACTGAGTTTAATGAATGAGGAGAGTTTCATGCACCTTGAATGATGTGATGCACTATTTTCATTTACGGACTTATTTTTGAGGTAGGCTCCAAAAAAGGATTTTACTTGTATTTCTTAGAATTGGGACAGTCTCCTGTTTATGAATGCTAAAAATCTTAGATGTATATGCCATACTATTTGATTGTTTACCTTTACATAAAATTGCCCACTCATTTTGTAGTTCTTGGTATTTTTTGGGGAAAATGGAAAATTACGCCTTTTTCCATCTTAATTTCCCGATACCTATATTTGCAGCCATCAATGCAAAACACATATGCCATTATGCAGTGCTCTATATACTTAATAATTTTTGAGGAATTTTCAAGTGTAACTTAGTTCATAGGTGCATCTTAATGAAAACAGAGATTTTTACTTTATCATTACCCCGTGACAGTCAGGTGAACAGTAAAAGGGTTTCGCATTTCCATCCAGGGCCTACATAGTTACCCCAGATGGGAGACGACTCCACCCATTAGAGTAGACCTTGTCTCTCTTGGGCTTGATTCACCCAATATAATGGACCTACTATCACGTTCTCTTAAATTCCTTACTCCTTGTATCAGTGTTGACTTCGATTAGGTAAGATAAGTAATCATAATTAAATCGCACAGTTTAACCTACAATCCAGTAAATAATTAACGATCCCATTAACAGAAAATGTTGGAAAAAATTAACCATTATAATGGTTGTTACATTAAACCTTGCTATCCTTGTCATTATGAAACCTCCAATGATCTTCCTGCTATTGGAAAATATAACTGAAATCGGTATTTTATTTCTTACTGTAAATTACAGAGGTATAGGGGCGGTGGGGGGGGGAAGGGGGGGCGGGGGGGTTAATCTGAGATAAAACAGCTGTAAAGACAGATTGAGAGAGAGAGGGATGGAGGGAAGGGATGGGGGATAGTGGTCGTTCGATTGCCTATATAGTCCTGCTGACTTTCGCGACTTTGCCTTTAAAAGCCAGAGTAAACTGCCTTTATTAACACCATTTGAGAATGTACTATATTACTAAAAATTAGCGGGAGGTGTCTTGTATAGTGTGTCAAAGTACCATTCCGGTCAAATAATTAGTTTGAAAGATATTTGAGAAAAAAATGATGACTCGCAGTCCTGAATGGTAAATATGAACCAACTGATATCTGCTTGGCCAAGTGACCGCTTAACCCTTCCTCAATTACCAAGTTACCTTTTTGACTCTTACTACCTCCATTTTCCACCTTTCTTCCGTCAGTAAACAGCCTTTCATCTCTCTTTTTTTTTTCATCCTACCGTTTTTCGCTTTTCTCTTCGGTTCCTTGTTGAGTAGAGACTGCTAGTAATTTGTTTTCACTTCACCTCGTTACATGTCAGGGATATTTTCATGAGGATGATCTGATTCCCCTTCTTAAATTTCTTCCCTGTGGAATTGTTCGTGACTGTCATCCTTTCCCATTTTAATTATACCATTTGATATCCTTATTCATTGTTGGTCTTTTCTTACTACCTTAAATTATTTTACTTAATTTTTTGAACTACTCTCTCTGCATTTTCCCGAACTCTTATGAACATTATCACTTGATTTTGCTGATTTTTTTTCAAACTGCAAATTCTTTCATTTCATTACCAGCCATCTCTAATAGCACCAGGCCTCT
Source organism: Macrobrachium nipponense (assembly GCF_015104395.2). NCBI lineage: Eukaryota > Metazoa > Arthropoda > Malacostraca > Decapoda > Palaemonidae > Macrobrachium > Macrobrachium nipponense. Next base: position 10,384,870 of record NC_087203.1, read on the forward strand.
TGGCTAATACCTTTCTCTCGAGCTTTACTACTTGAAGCATTTCATGTCACTAAGCAAGGTTGTGTTAAAAACTAATACAGATTTTCATGGGCCAATTTATTCTGCTTTTACTACTCCCTACACATTTATTATGAAATCTACTGCCCTGAAGACACTTAAAAGACGTAAGAAACACTTACACATGCCGTACAAAAAAACTATACCGTCTTAAAAATAAAATCATCAGAAGATTTTTTTGGCTCTCCATGGAGGACAGGCATCTCTCTCTCTCTCTCTCTCTCTCTCTCTCTCTCTCTCTCTCTGCCTTCCTGCGATTGTATCTTCTTAGATGGGAGGTAAAGCCATGACGCAAATTTTGTTTATTTCTTCATTTTTTTTTTTACCATGCATCCATTTTAATCGAGAACGCTGTAATTTTATGAGCTCACACTAGCGTACCTCGTTATTGGGAAATCGTCTCTGGGCCACACAAGCAAAAAATATCACGGGAAGTCGGCATCAGCTTGAAAAAGACTGACAGGAGCCTCCAGAATCTTAAGGAGGGAAGTCATTAATGCACTTGCAAAGGTGCAGGGGCAGGCGGAGCTGCTTTATAAGAGAGAGAGAGAGAGAGAGAAAGAGAGAGAGAGAGAGAGAATCTGAAAGTGGAACACCACGAAACAAAATATTTTTTCACCCAATTTACGTGCTAGTTGTGCTACAGAAGAGTACATAGTTTACCCTCTCATTTAATTACTATTCCATATTCAAGAGAGTCATAATTATATACCATTATACATAATTTGCATAATTTGATCTGAAGTACGATTGTTCACAATTGAACATTGATTTTAATTATTATTTTTTTTAGGAAAATCTGGAATGTCTGGCAACTGGCATATTTCGTTTTGTAATTTGCTAATTTAGAACTCGGAATGCCACAAATAATCCTATCAATGTTATCAACTTGTATTTTAGTCAGAAAGCTTAGTTAAGAACAAGGTTCAAAACGGCTAAAAGACAATGAGAAAGTGACTGACTTAACGACTACATTAATGACAATTATGTATTGATGTAGTGGTCACTTGAATTTGCTGCACGGTATTAAAGAGAAGCCTTCAGAGCTGGTAAAGTAAATGCGATAGAAATTGGAATATTAACGTAAAAAATCAGTTAACAAGACGATAATGTACATGCAATTACCATGATTATTCTGTCGATGAATAATACCTTAGTTTAGATGGGAGCCAAGCGGCAATCTTCTATGGGGTCAGATTGCTTAGCAATCCCGTGGCCTAGTAAACGAATCAAGGTAAAAAAGTGACGGAAAAAAAAGTCACAGGAAAAAAGTCATAATAACCTTTCCCTAGATAATGACTGCCAAGGGTTTTAACCGCCATGTATCCACCTTTGGGACGTGTTTAGCATAAGCCCGTCGGGGGTTACCGTAAAAACAAACAGGCTAAACATCTTCAAGATAATGATCCCCACGAAAGTTAGTGAATTTTTTCCTGTGATTTTATCACCGACCACCATGAATTGTGACCTTGTTTACTGTGACTTTTTTATAACAAAATTTGTGAACTTTTTTTGTGATTTAATTTCCTGTGATCTGCCACCTTCTACTATAGTAATAAACATGCCGCTCTGTACGACAGGTTCCCAACACCGGTCAATAGTATGGGACCAGCTTGACTTATAACCGTAGGCTTGCCCAGTCTGACTTGCAACTCTCTGCTAGTAGTAGTTGCATAATTTTTCTGTACTGTTTCTTTTCATGATCAACAAGCGAAATCGTATCATATATACACATATGCTAAGTGCGTCTTTTGAGTGAGAGAAAACGAACCTTAACTTAATGAAAAGGCACGCAATCAACACATTGAAGTCCATGGGACAACTCCGTTGTTATGAAAACATATACAAATTTTCGCGCATATTTTATCAGTGCATTTAAGTAAAGAGATTGTATGAAGACCTGCTACGTAAGTTCCAGATATATTCTCTTGATGCATTCGGCTGAAGTGTATTTCAAGTTTTTATATAGATAGATGAACAGATAAAAGCACATTACGAAGAGTATCGGGATTGCTTCGAAACTGTATCGTAAGACCTAGCTGAATACAACAGGCCCAAGCGATTTTGAAATGTTATATGTATGTGTGTGCAAACATATAGACCGACTATCCATGTTTCATTTGTATTCTGTGGTCTGTCTAGATGCAAGTGGCCAATGATTCATGACCCTGAATTCTCTCAAAACCGAACACCCCCTTCCTAGAAACGTTGTTAATCAAACTAGGAAAACTCTTTACACGCACGCGCGAAAAAATTCACATATTTCATGCTGTCAAAGAATTCATGCACAATATACAATTTTTTCTCGTCGGTCGACAGGGCAACCTGTAACGCGATTACTATCTCCCTGCGCGGTAAACTGGGTCCATGCATACCTGATGGCGAAAACAAAGGCTCCATTCCGTGCGGATTGTCCTCTCTCTCTCTCTCTCTCTCTCTCTCTCTCTCTCTCTCTCTCTCTCTCTCTCTCTCTCCATCCTTGATATTGAGACCATATGTTCGTGTTAAAAATCTGTCAGCATATTTTTCGTGCTCCTACTCTTGATTCCACCAAAATACAGTTGACAGAGGCTCGTAATTCTTGTTGCTGCGTCCTTTAATTTTATTATCTAGTTTTTTTAGATCAGTAGACAAATGGAACTTGTTTGCAATAATCCACATTTTTTGAAAAAGAACAAACTAAAAAAATAATACAGACCTTTAGACTAACTATAGACTGGCAAATTTCACATTGGTGCCATTAGAAAAGTCAAATTCTGAGATACTATTCAAATTTTAACTATTTTATTATTGCTATTTACACAGTATGTAGTGAATAAAAATGATCTTGTGCTTAAAATCTGTATCTCCGAAAACAAAATGGGACTCAATAATTCCATTTGGTTAATTGCACTTTATTTTGATTATAAATGACACAAGATATTAAGATAAAGAACAATATAAGTTAGGACAAATATTCTTAATTTTATTTTGAGGTCACAAAGGATCTATGTTAATTTTCTTTTATCATAAAATCACTGTATTTAACTTGTTGTCACAATCCCGTTAGAAAGGATTTCAAATTCCTATCTTAAGGAACTATCAAGTAAACTTAGACATGAGATAGATAAGTGCAAAGGGACAATAAGATGCTTTAAGGGTAATTTATTAATTAAACACATGAGGAAATTTATATATTCAGTGAAACTTACCAAATGAGGCGTTCAGAAAAGCTTCCGAAATCATGTTTCTCAAAATAGAAAAGGGAAAAGGCTTTTCTAAAATGTCTTCATTTAACAATGGTTTTTGCCCTACAATTATGAAAATAGACTACTTACAAGAAAATACTATTGTTCAAATTCGGCAATAAGAAAGAGAATGTCTACATTTCTGTAAATCTGGTAGCCAGGTCGATTATTTGGGATATTTGAAGTTCGTAAACTTTAATATGAAGAATAGATTGATTTCCTCGTTATCTGTGCAAATAATCGTGACCACCACTTCAATTCTCAATCCTTCTGATCATCATAACTGCATTAAACTTTTAAGCAAGGAAAAAAAGTGAATAACAACTGCAGAATGACTGACTTTGCGGCCATCTGAACTTTGCTGATGGCTCTTCGCGTATTTCAAAATTCCCTCTAGAACTTTTACCTTGAAAGTCCCCAGAGTTCGTTTGCATTCTGCTGAATAAAATTAACAATGAATTTGTTCTTCCGAAATGTGATCTAAAACCTAAACAATATCAGTTGTTTACAACGTCATTCACTGAATGCGCCGAAGAAACCCATTTTTTTTAATTATTAAAAATATATACATGCAATTACGCTATTATATATTGCATCACTTTACGAAATATATCGGTCAGATCGTCTTGATATTTATTTTATATATAATAAGAAGTTTAAGAAATTTTTGTGTTTTATAATATAAAAAATGGAATTATTTTGTTCGAATCATTATGCTTGTCTCAGTCGTAATCTCGAGGCTATGACCCGAGAAATGAACTAAATTACAAGTTAGGTCCAAAGCTTGAGGGTCCTTTTAGAGTTATTGAAGAAAAGACAGGAAACAGATTCATAGTCTTAGATGAAGAGACAGGTCGGTCGAAATTAACTCACATATCGAAGTTGAAAAAGACAGTTAAATAATAAGGTAACATCGAGCAGTTGCATTTTTGTTTCTCTCCATATTTTGCAAATGGATGACGAAATGTGATTAATCAGTCTTATGTAACATTTCTATTCTTTCATTCTTTTACTATTTTCTTATTATGCCGCAAAAACCCGAGGTAATTATTTTCATAATAGAAAAACTGGGTGAAAAATGTGGGAAAATACCGTGGAGTTGAGAAATATTATAAGGAGTTCGTCTCGTGATGACTTTTGGTGGTAATGATACCTGGTGGTGAATTTTGGTGATTTGATGATTCCTGGTGGTGGGTGTTGATTTATTGGGGATGTTTTTTTGTGGCTATGATTTTTGGTGGTAATTTGTGGTTCTATGAGCCAAAGGGGTGATGATTGTGGTTCTTTGTGGTATTATGGCTCTTGAGGGATGGCACTGGTGCATTGTGGTCCTACGGAGCCCTGATAAGATGTTGTATTTTATGAGGTTACATTCACCAGTGGTTATATTTGGTGGTATATAATTGTTATGGATAATTTGTGGATTGTGGTTTTCTTTGTTTTATATCCCGACGAGTTGATTACTTGGGTGTTATATACATGTGGCGGTATCACGAATGGTTTACTTTGAGGAATATTGGTGGTCAAATGGCTTAGGATTTAGCCTGTGGTAGATATTTTATACTGATAGCTTGAATGAAGAATTTATTGAGGATTCCCAGCGAGGATTAAACGGATGATTTGTGGGGCCAACTGGAGGAATGATGATTTCTGGGTTTACGAGTCTGACTAGACAAGTCAATGGTGCAATTTGAGCACATGTTGAATAAACAGGTGGTTTGGTGCTGACAATGTTGTGGTGTCTCGAGTGAGACCAATTGTTGATATTTTCTTTTGGAGTTGATTACTCAGAGGTTTACACTGCTTTCAGGAATGTTGATGATGACATTCCATGGTGAAGAATTTTAAGGGGTCTTTTGGGGTATGCTACTGATATGTTGCAGCAGCAATTTGTGTGGCGATACAAACTATATTTGTAACGGGGGAAAGAGTTGAATTGTTTTTTTTTCCTCCTTATACATTTTGTAATAGGGAAAGTTAAACTATTTTTTATTTACAAGGAGAACTTGTAATCGGGATTAAGCGGTTTTTATGGTACCTTTATGTAGGATTTCTATTATTACGTATCTTGGGACACATAAGATAGAAGGGATATTCAACATAATGTTTGATGGAGGTTAGCTGTATAAACATTACAGGGGTTTTGCTGTATCAACATTGTCAGAAATGGGATTAATAATGAATGGTCAGTTAGTGATAATAATTCTCCCAGTAAGATTAATAGGGGTCAATAGATAAGGACTATATTCATTTTAGTGAGGAATTTCAGTCTTTAATTGACTATGAGGTTGGGTATGTTAGTTCCTGACAGATTCGTGTGTTAAAGCAAGATTTTATTTTTTTAAGATCATGTAGACTTGTCAAGGGGTCAGCTAGAACATATTAACGACGAAACACGGACGCACGATGACTATAGAGAATTCCTAAGCTCACACGAGTGGTGACAACGAAAACAACTGCATCAACCCACCTCGACCTCGGTAACGCTGTAGTGCTTTTGTCCGCACATAGCCATTATATGAGTCATATCACATTACCGTGATTCATATACATACATCGAGCTGCAAATATCCCCTAATATCTAATTCGCTGTACCTCGTCATTAAAAAAAAAATATATAAAAATCGCCTTCGGTTAAACATTTATGAAAATATATTAATTCCAAGGTAGAGTGATTTAGATATTAAAGGACATTTGTATCTCGATGTATGTATATGAATCACAGTAATGTAATATGACTCATATAATGGCTACGTGCAGACAAAAGTACTACAACGTTACTGAGGTCGAGGTGGATTGATGCAGTCTCCAAACAACGAATACCTGGGAGCGATAGGTATTTGTAGGTGAGAGGTGGCATAAACTTATAGCCTCTTACAGTGGTGGTGTGGTCTAAGGCTTCACTGTGCATCCTGGATTTGTAGGTGTCGATGGTTCACGCCCGTGAGGCAACAAATCTCTTATCGACTAAAAAATTCCCCTTTGGTTAAACATATATGAAAATATATAAATTCCAAGGTAGAGCGAATTAGATATTAAAGGACATTTGTAGCTCGATGTATGTATATGAATCACAGTAATGTAATATGACTCATATAATGGCTACGTGCAGACAAAAAGCACTACAACATTACCAAGGCGAGGTGGGTTGATGCAGTCTCCAAAACAACGAATACCTGGGAGCGATAGGTATTTGTAGGTGAGAGGTGGCATAAACTTATAGCCTCTTACAGTGGTGGTGTGGTCTAAGGCTTCACTGTGCATCCTGGATTTGTAGGTGTCAATGGCTCGTGCCCGTGAGCTGACAAATCTCTTATCGACTAAAAAATTCCCTTTCAGTTAAACATATATGAAAATATATAAATTCCAAGGTAGAGCGAATTAGATTTTAAAGGACATTTGTAGCCCTATGTATGTATATGAATCACAGTAATGTAATATGACTCATATAATGGCTACGTGCAGACAAAAGCACTACAACATTACCGAGGTCGAGGTAGGTTGATGCAGTCTCCAAAACAACGAATACCTGAGAGCGATAGGTATTTGTAGGTGGGACAGCATAAACTTATAGCCTGTCAGCCGACCAATCTCTTATCAACTAAAAAATTCCTCTTTCGTTAAACATAAATAAAAATATATTAATTCCGAGGTAGAGCGAAAAAGATATTAAAGGACATTTGTAACTCGATGTATGTATATGAATCATGGTAATGTGATATGACTCATATAAAGGCTACGAGTGGACAAAAGCACTACAATGTTACCGGGTTCGAGATGGATTGATGCAGTCTCCAAACAACGAATACCTGAGAGCGATAGGTATTTGTAGGTGAGAGGCAGCATAAACTTATAGCCTCTTGCAGTGGCAATGTGGTCTAAGGCTTCACTTTGCGTCCTGGATTTGTAGGTTTCGATGGTTCACACCCATGAGCCGACAAATATCTTATCGACTAAAAAATTCCCTTTCGGTGAAACATATATGAAAATATATTAATTCCGAGGTAGAGCAAATTAGATATTAAAGGACATTTGTAGCTCGATGAATGTATATGAATCACAGTAATGTAATATGACTCATATAATAGCTACGTGCGGACAAAAGTACTACAGCGTTACCGAGGTCGAGGTGGGTTGATGCAGTCTCCAAACAACGAATACCTGGGAGCGATAGGTATTTGTAGGTGAGAGGTGGCATAAACTTATAGCCTCTTACGGAGGCGGTGTGGTCTACGGCTTCACTGTGCGTCGTGGATTTGTAGGTGTCGATGGTTTGCACCCGTGAGCCGACAAATCTCTTATCGACTAAAAAATTCCCCTTCGGTTAAACATATATGCAAATATATTAATTCTGAGGTAGAGCAAATTAGATACTAAAGGACATTTGTATGTATATGTATGTATATGTATATGTATGTATATGTATATATATATATATATATATATATATATATATATATACATACATATATATATATATATATATATATATATACTATATATATATATGTATATATATATATATCATATATATATATATATATATATATATATATATATATATATATATA